>NW_028261389.1:73915884-74108384 GCF_051295495.1 Thamnophis sirtalis
GAACAGGGGTCAGCAGTCTGCGGCTCTGGAGCCGCATGTGGCTCTTTCATCCCTCTGCTGCGGCTCCCTGTTGCTCAAAATATGCGTCACAACCGCCAATGTGCGACCCACACTGGTACATGATTTCTTGAGCTTTTCAATTCCCCCTAGGCCAACCATGGATAAATCCAAGAAAAGAAAAGTTGCAGAAGAAAACAGGTTTAATTCAACTACATATAATAGTTTCGTGGCGGCTCAGGAAATAGTCAGGCATGGGAAGGGTTTTGTGGCTCCCGGTGTTTTCTTTTCTGTGGGAAACGGGTCCAAATGGCTCTTTGGGTGTTTACGTTTGCTGATCCCTGAACTAGAAGATGCCCCAATGGGGTAGATGTTAAGTATAATGGGGAATCAATGGAGGGGGGGGTGACTTCTATTAAAGGTTTGTCAGTGGATGTTTCATGTCCTCAAAACTTCATCCAACCACCCACCCATCTCAGAAAGGAAGTGGTGGGTCCTTGGTTTCCCACCATTGATTACATGAGTAACAGACAAAGCCATGCCCACAAAGCCATGCCCACAAAGCCACACCACACCCACAGAACCGGTAGTAAAAATAAAATGAATCCTACTATTGGTTTGGATGATATCACCACATTTTTCAAAATTGGACAGCTTGCTACCTGGAGAGGATTTGATCATTTATTCCTAATAAATGTGACTATGTGGGGATTCTAGGCTAATGCCTCTTTTGATTCCGCCTCCAGGTTCTTCCACCCCTTCTCCTACAGGTAAGGAGATGGGCTTTAAAAATAAATTCCTTAAGCTTCTTTAATTTCCAGCATTTTTATACATGGGAGTCACATAGCTGCCAAGGAGAAAAGATTAGCAGTCAGACCTCCGAGGAATAGAGACTATTACCGTGTTCAATATTTTGGATTTTCTTGTCTGAGAAATGACTTAAAAACAGCCTGTTTTTCTGGGATAGCAACTATCACCCAGGAGCCATTTAAAAAGACCCATTGGGCCTCTCAAGTTTTGATCACTGTCACCTTTAATAGAAAAACACAGTGAAATTTTTTTAAAAAAAACAAATCAAAGACCGTCTCTCAAAAGAGCATCAGCCACAAAGGCATGTTATTTTCACATCTTTGTTTAAAGAAGCAAATGGGGAATTAAAAAAAAAAAATCCTACAAACAGACTATAGTTCAGTGTTTCTCAACCTTGGCAACTTGAAGATGTCCGGACTTCAACTCCCAGGATTCCGGCTGACTGGGGAATTCTGGGAGTTGACGTCCACCCATCTAAAAGCTGTCCACTGATCTCGAGAATAATAATAGGTACTATTTGACAACCGTCTTAGGCACAGCTTTTAAGGGAATGGCTGCAGTTGTTCAGTCAGTAACATGGTTGTTAAGCAGACCTGGCGTCCCCATTGTCAGAAGGCCAATCAATCGATCAGAACAGAGCTGGGAGGGACCTTAGAGGTCTTCTAGTCCAGCCCCCTGCTCAAGAAGGAGAGTCTATATTATTCCAGACAAGTGACCATCTAGCCTCTTCTTTAAAACCTCCACTATCCGCAACTTCTGAAGGCAAGCTGTTCCACTGGCAAATTGTCCTCACTCTTAAGAAGCTTCACGTTAATTCCAGAGAAGCATCTCTCCTTGATTAGTTTCCACCTATTGTTGCTTGCCCTGCCTTCTGGTCCTTTGGAAAATAAGTGTGAGCAATAGCACTTGCTTATATGCTGCTTCATAGTGCTTTACACTCTTTAAGTGATTTACAGAGTCAGCATATTGCCCGCAACAATCTGGCTCCTCGTTTTACCAACCTTGGAAAGACAGAAAGCTGAGACAATAGCAATAGCACTTAGATTTATATACACATTCACAGTGCTTCACAGCCCTCTCTAAGAGCCGAGGTGGCGCAGTGGTTAAATGCAGCACTGCAGGCTACTTCAGCTGACTGCAGTTCTGCAGTTCGGCTGTTCAAATCTCACCAGCTCAAGGTTGACTCAGCCTTCCATCCTTCCGAGGTGGGTAAAATGAGGAGCCGGATTGTTGGGGGGGATATGCTGACTCTGTAAACCGCTTAGAGAGGGCTGAAAGCCCTATGAAGCGGTATATAAGTATAACTCCTCATTTTACCCACCTTGGAAGGATGGAAGGCTGAGTTAACCTTGAACCTGGTGAGATTTGAACTGCTAAATTGCAGGCAGCCGGCAGGCAGCAGAAGTAGCCTGCAGTACTGCACTCTAACCACTGCACCACTGTGACTCATTATAATGGAAGTTAGCTTACTCTGCTTGGTGCTTCCCTGAAGGGGATGGTATCCTGTGATCCTACAGGATCTGCAAAGAGAAGGGTGATCTAAGGATACTGCAAAATCTCCATTCCCTCCCCACTCCAGGGGAAGGATACTGTAAAATCTCCATTCCCTCCCCACTCCAGGGGAAGGATACTATAAAATCTCTATTCTCTTCCCACTCCAGGGAGAAGGATACTGCAAAATCTCCATTCCCTCCCCACTCCAGGGGAAGGATACTGTAAAATCTCCATTCCCTCCCCACTCCAGGGGAAGGATACTATAAAATCTCTATTCTCTTCCCACTCCAGGGAGAAGGATACTGCAAAATCTCCATTCCCTCCCCACTCCAGGGGAAGGATACTGCAAAATCTCCATTCCCTCCCCACTCCAGGGAAAGGATTTGGCAAAATCTCCATTCCCATCTCATTCCAGGGGAAGGATACCACAAAATCTCCATTCCCTCCCCACTCCAGGGAAAGGATACTGCAAAATCTCCATTCTCACCCCACTCCAGGGGAAGGATAATGCAAAATCTTCATTCCCTCCCCATTCCAGGGGAAAGATGCTGTAAAATCCCCATTCCCTCCCCATTCCAGGGAAAGGATACTGCAAAATCCCCATTCCCTCCTCACTCCTGGGGCCAGTCAGTAGTGGTATTAGCCACTTATCTGAACTACACAAAATTCCCGCTACCGGTTCTCCAGAACCTGTCAGAACCTGCTTAATTTCACCCCAGGGTCAACCTATTTTGAAGTCAGGGCAAGAAGCAACGGATGGAAACTCATCAAGGAGAGAAGCAACCTAGAACACAGGGAAAATTTCCTAACGGCGAGGACAATTAACCAATGGAAGAGCTTGCCTCCAGAAGGTGTGGGTGCTCCATCACTGGAAACTTTGAAGCAGAGACCGGACAACTTGTCTGAAATGATGTAGGGTTACCTGCTTATGCAGAAAGTTGGTCTAGAAGACCTCCAAGGTCCCTTCCAATTCTGTTATTCTGCAATCTGTTAGATCCATAAGCCTTTCTCCGAGAGCTGCCTTGTCCAACCTGAAGACCAGCTCAAACTCAAAAGAAAGAGCTTGATTTCCCGGGATCCATCCTTACCTTTACCTACATCTCACCTTCTCCTGCAAGGGACAAGGACTGCAGTGGCTTCACTGAGACATCCATTTCAGCATGTTCATCAACAAACCCCTTGCAGGATCAGTCAGATGTCCCCCCGCCCCTCAAATGCAATTAAGGATGCTGGCTGATTTCCACAGCTTTTTGCTATTTTCAGAAATGTTCGGAGCCTTCCCCCACAATGTTACAAGTGCAGGAACTGTGCCTGGAAGGGTAACGAACGTGAAGAGGAGCTGGACCCAAAGTTTTCCCTGGCACAAAAGGAAGAGGAGAATAGCCCAGCATCGAGGTTCTTGGAGCAGACGGCTTGAAGCAATAGGGCAGGAGGTTCTGCCCAGGGCTGAAGAAAGAGCAAAAGGCTGAGCAGGAATCATAGAATCATCAAGCTGGAAGTGACCTTGGAGGTCTTCTGGTCCAACCCCCTGCCCAAGGCAGGTAGACCTTATGCCCTGGACCACAGGTAGCACGCAGAGCAGGGGTGAGTTTGAAAGTTTTGACTACCGGTTCAGTGGGCATGGCTAGATGGGGGGAGGGCATGTGACTGAGTGGGCGTGGCCCACTTGACGTCACTCACACACACTCAGTCACATGACCCTCTCACCAAGCCATTCCCACTGAAATGGTGGCGAAAAGTTTTGACTGGAGGGTGTGGGGATTCCAGCCTCGCCGAAGCTAAGGGAGCATCTGCAAACTATCTTTATTCTGTTCTGTTCTATTCTATTCTATTCCATTCCATATTTTCTTTTTTCTGTCTGTTCTGTTCTGTTCCATTCCATTCCATTCCATATTTTCTTTATTCTGTTCTGTTCTATTCTATTTTATTCCATTCCATATTTTCTTTATTCTGTTCTGTTCTGTTCTGTTCTATTCCATTCCATTCCATATTTTCTTTATTCTATTCTGTTCTATTCTGTTTTATTCTATTCCATTCCATTCCATATTTTCTTTATTCTGTTCTGTTCTATTCTGTTCTATTCTATTCTATTCCATTCCATATTTTCTTTATTCTGTTCTGTTCTATTCTATTCTGTTCTATTCTGCTTTATTCTATTCCATTCCATTCCATATTTTCTTTTTTCTGTTCTGTTCTATTCTATTCTATTCTAGTCCATTCCATTCCATATTTTCTTTATTCTGTTCTGTTCTGTTCTATTTTATTCTATTCCATACCATACCATTCCATTCCATATTTTTTTTATTCTGTTCTATTCTGTTCTATTCTATTCCAGTGAGGAAGCACTGATAACTCCCATAGGCTAGCTGTTCTATTGGTTAATTATTCTCACTGTCTGGAAATTTCTTCTCAATTCCAAGTTGAATCTCTTTTTAACAAGCTTCCACCCATTGCTTCCTGACCTGCCTTCTGGTCCTTTGGAGAATAAGTCAATCCTCTGAAAGGTGATTTTTTTTCCTTCTCTCTTCAAATTGCGACTGGCCTTGGGGGGGGGAGGTCCCCTCCCCCACAAGTGTGCAAATGACCAGATGACTGCAAAAAAAAATACAATCCTTCGACCATCAGCACCCCTGTCCATCCTATCAGAAGCCATCTCCCCCCCACCTCCACCATCCAATCTCAATGGTCAGTACCTATCCTTCCATTTCCCCTACCACCAACCAATCATGAAGCTTCTTGGATGGGAAGCAAAACATTTTCTTCTTGTTCCTTAAATGGGGGGGGGGGTGTAAAATAGTCAAGTTCTCATTTGAAGAAAAGAAGAGCAACTTTGAGACAACCATGGATAATTGGGAATCTCCACAGACATCAAGTCGATCCTTCCTTCTCTTTGACAGGCCCTCAAATATTGCAAGAACAGCTGTCACGTCACCCCTTAATCCTTCTCTTCGTTCAGCCCAACATACCGAGCTCCCTTAACCATTCACCCTACCTATTCTATCAGCAGAGGTAGCCTGCAGGACTGCATTTTGTCCTCGCAGTTGATTCCCAATGGGTGGCAGGGATCTATCAAGAGATTACCCAGCACATCAATCAGCTGTCCCTCTGAATGGCGTTTATTGACACTGGAAGCTTTTTAAAGAAGTTTTTTTTCCCCTTAACGTTAAGAGACTGGACAGGCATCTGTCTGGAGTGGAACATGGTCTCCTGCTTGAGCAGGGGGTTGGACGAGAAGACCTTTGTTATGCACCCAGGTACACCCACGTCACACCTATCCTCCGCGAGCTGCACTGGCTACCCATTAGTCTCCGGACCCGCTTCAAGGTGCTGGTCGTCACCTATAAAGCCCTACATGGCATCGGACCTGGGTACCTGAGAGACCGCCTCCTGCCGATTACCTCCCATAGACCGATTAGATCTCACAGGTTAGGTCTCCTCCGGATTCCATCCGCCAGCCAATGTCGGCTGGCGACTCCCCGGGGGAGAGCCTTCTCTGTTGCAGCTCCAGCCCTCTGGAATGACCTCCCCGTGGAAATCCGGACCCTTACTACCCTCCCGGCCTTCCGCAAAGCCACCAAGTCTTGGCTGCTCCAGCAGGCCGGGGGGGGCTTGTGAAACATCCAGCCCCACGGTAACTGTGAATGTTGTGTATTTTAAAGTGTTGTTTTGTTTATTTATCCCCTTCCCTTGTTTATTGTAAGCCGCCCGGAGTCCTTCGGAAGTGGGCGGCGTACAAGACCAATAAACTCAAACTCAAACTATTCTGAGTCTGGGAGAAAAAAAGTGGTGTGGCCTGCCAGTGGCCAGTGGAGCTGGCAGCAGAGTTGGACAGTGTGGAGGTTGGGGGGAGGAACATGGGCCAGTCCTGGAGGCTGGAGAAGGCTCGGACGAGGGCTGTGCGTGGGAGGCAGAGGTGGACCCAAGGCCATCTGGCAGTTCTCAGCTGCCTTCGAAGCAAGACAGCAGCGAGGCAGAAGAACAGCTGGAGCCTGTTCCCAGTGTGTGCATCAGAGATGGTATTCAGCAGGTTCTGACCAGTTCTGGAGACCCGGCAGCAGAAAATTTGAGTAGTTCGGAGAACCAGTAAATACCACTTCTGGCTGGCCCCGCCCCACATCTATTCTCTGCCTCTTGAGTCCCAGCTGATTGGGAGGAAATGGGGATTTTACGGTATCCTTCCCCTGCCATGCCCACCAAGCCACACCCACCAAGCCACGCCCACTGAACTGGTAGTAAAAAAAAAATTGAATCCAATCACTGGTGCGCATGCGCAGAGCTGCCAGAAGAAAAGAACAGCTAAGAAATCAGGGGCGACTTGGGAGTAAAGCCACGAGGTGGAGGGTGAATGGCCCCTGCCATAGGAAATAAAAGAGGAGCAAAAGGGGAGTGGGCTTTTGCAGGAAACCATTCATTCATTCGTCTGTTTCAGGAGTGTGAAGATCTGTCCGTGAATCTCAGAGACTCTGTGCCCAGTCTTTCCTTCCACAGCACTGCATTTGGAAAATATTTACATGGCAGCTTTTCAAGCTTGATAAGGTCTGTGGTTATAAATCCACCTTTGAAAAAGTGTTTGCCAGGCCTTTGCTGAATGTGAATGAGAGGAATTCACATTCATTCAATAAAAGGGGTTAGGACTCTGCCTCGTGCTTTTTAGGGAAGCCTAGGTCAGAACAGAACGTGGCACGACAAAACCGCGCTCGACTAAAGCGCGCCCGATTAAACCGCGTCGCTGACGTCATCAACAGGGCGACAACAGCAAGCGCGGAGAAAGAAGGGAGCTTTAAATAGCGCTTTGAAAGCAAGCTGATCAGGGGTGGGTTTCTCGCCCCGTTCCAACCGGATCGGTTGGAACGAGGCCGGCGGCGTCCTCGCGCACGCATGCGGCATCCTCGCGCACGCACGCGGCATCCTCGCGCATGCACGCGGCGTCCTCACGCACGCACGTGGCGCGTGCGTGCATGCGCGCGGCACGCACATGCGTACTAGCGTCTGCGCAATGCTCCAGCTGCTCCTGGAGGATCGCGCAGGCGTTCTGCGCATGCGTGGAAAGCGCAAAATTTGAAAAAACCGGGTAAGGAGAGGGCGCGGGTGTGCGGGCGCGCGCGGGCGTGGGGGGGGCTTCGCCGTTCCCGGAAGTTACTTACTTCTGGGTTCGGTGACCAACCGGATCGCAGGGACCAGTGCGAACCGGTCGAAACCCACCCCTGAAGCTGATTCAAGTTAAGGTAAGGGTTAGGTTTAGGGTTAGGCTTAGGGTTAGGTTAAGGGTTAGGGGTTAGGTTTAGGGTTAGGTTAAGAGTTAGGATTAGGGTTAGGTTTAGGATTAGGTTTAGGGGGGTTAGGTTTAGGTTTAGGGGTTAATTTTAGGTTTAGTGTTTACAGCGTGCTTCTGTCTCCGCGCTGTTGTCGCCCTGTGATGACGTCAGCTACGCGGTTTCGTCGAGCGCCCTTTAGTCGAACGCAGTTTTGTGGTGGAACCGAACAGAAAGGGGGAGGGAGAAAAAAATATCACACCACGCAGTATTAAGAAGACAAGGACTTCTACGGGGACAACTGGTTCCCGTTTTGAGCGTACTACCAGCGGTGGAGGGCTTGACCCACTTCCCTGGCTGTGTGTCTGTTTTGCAAGCCCTCCGGGTCAAACGTTTCCTTGTCACCTGAGAAGAAAAGGCATAGAGTTCACTCAACAAGGGAAGGGCAGACGGAGGACATTAAAACGGATGCAATGGAAAAAAAAGAGTGCCTTCCGAAGAACAACACCAGCAGCCAAAGAGTCTCATCTGCCACGAAGGGTGTTGAGAGGTGTCCCGGCCAACCTATTCAATTTGTTTCCAAGTAGGAGGACCGGTTTCTCAAAGCCAATCAATATTCTTTTGTTTGACGTCCGCCGCGCAAGCTAATCTCTTGGCCTATTGCTTCCAACTCATTAGATCAAGTTCTCTGGGAAGAATGGCTTCCCTGGGCAAACTTTCCTATTTCTTTTGTACCATTGAAACGGCATTAAATCCCGATTTGACGACCTCACACCTGAGACAATAACCGCCGGGGTTGAATGGCGATCGCCAGTCCTCGACATACGACCACCGGCGAGCCCCAAATTCCCGTTCCTAACCGGGGGAGCTGTTCGAGGCGAGTTTTGCCACATTTTTTACAACCTTCCTAGCCATGGCTGTTAAGGGAATGACTGTTGTTCAGTCAGTAGCTTGGTTGTTAAAACGAATCTGGCTTCCTCATTGTCAGAAGGGAAATCAATCGATCAGAATAGAGCTGGAAGGGACCTAGAGATCTCTAGTCTTCTAGAGATAGAAGAGAGAGAGAAAAAATAGATAGACAGGCAGACAGGCAGACAGACAGACAGACAGACAGACAGATAGATAGAGATATAGAAGAGAGAGAGAAAAAATAGATAGATAGATAGATAGATAGATAGATAGATAGATAGATAGATAGATAGATAGATAGATAGATAGATAGATAGAAGGGAGTGAGTGAGGAAGGAAGATGAGAAAGGAAAGGAAGGGAAAGGAGAGGGAGGAGGGAAGAAGAAAGGAAGGAAGATCAGAAGGTGAAGGGTAAGAAGAGGGAGGGAGGGAGGAAGATGAGAAAGGAAAGGAAGGGAAAGAAGAGAGAGGGAGAAAGAGAGGGGGGAGGGAAGAAAAAAGGAAGGAAGATCAGAAAGTGAAGGGTAAGAAGCGGGAGAAAGGGAAGGAAAAGCAAAAAGTAAAGGAAGGGAAGGAACAAGGAGGGTGGGAGGGAGGGAAAATAGAAGATGAGAAAGTGAAAGAAGGGAAGGGGAAGAAGAGGGAGGGGGGAAGAGGGAAGAAGAAAGGAAAGAACATGAGAAGCTGAAGGAAGGGAAGGGAAAGAAGAGGGAGGGAGGGAGGGAGGGAGGGAGGGAGGGAGGGAGGGAGGAAGGAAGGAAGGAAGGAAGGAAGGAAGGAAGGAAGGAAGGAAGGATTTTTTTTAATGGCAAGCTGGCCCAGCTAGCTCACGACAAATTCCCTCCCTCTCTCTCTCTCTCTCTTTGTTAATATAATATATATTATATTAATATAATATATTAAAAGCCAACGAGAGAGACGGGGGGACTTTTAAAAATAGAAAATGCCATTACGGACTTCTTTTATGAAGTCTTTTAAATAAATCATCATTGCCCAGGCATTAATAGGTGGATTCCCATCTAAGATTAGCTGAACGCTGTTTCAGCAGGGAGGCTAAGGGGCTGGGGGCAGGGGGGCAGGGAAGGAAGTAGGCGATGCACTCAGACGGACAGTTGGATCTCGTCTTTATTAGCTATGGTGGAGGGGAGGTAGGAGGTTACAGGTAGTCCCTGACGTACGACCACAACTGAGCCCTAAACTTTCTGTTGTTAAGTAAGACAGTTGTCAAGGGAGTTTTGCCCCATTTTACATTCTTTCTTCCCGCAGAGAAGCCGTTACCGTGGCAACTGCCCTGCACTGTACGGTAGAATCCATTTCACGGCAGTACAGTAGAAACCATTTTAAGGCACAACAGGCTGTAACTTAACAGAACACACACCCCGAGGGGTGTTAGGGGTGTCTTACCCCCACAGTATTTGTTTCCAGAGAATAAGTCATCTGCGTACCAAGCTTGGTTGAAATTGCTCCAGGCGTTCCAGAGTTAAGCTGGAACATCCACACACATCCACAGACAGACAGACAGACAGACGGACATTAGATAGATAGATAGATAGATAGATAGATAGATAGATAGATGGATGGATGGATGGATGGATGGATGGATGGATGGATGGATGGATGGATGGATGGATGGATGGACGGACGGACGGACGGACGGACGGACGGACGGACGGACAGACAGACAGACAGACAGACAGACAGACAGACAGACAGATAGATAGATAGATAGATAGATTCTTCATTGTTCCTACGCAAAGAATAAGAATTATCCAGTAGAACAGCCTGCCTCTGGAAGCTGCAGGAACACCTGGATGCTTTTAAGAAGAGACGGGCAGTTACTTGTGTAGAATGATATATAGCAGGGAGGGTAGGAAGGGAAAGGAAGGGAAAGAAGTGGGAGGGAGAGGAAGAAGCAAGAGAGGAAGGGAAGGGAAAGAAGAGGGAGGAAAAGGAAGAAGGGAGGAAGAGAGGAAGGGAAAGGAAAGAGGAGGGTGGGAGGAATGAAAGGAAGGGAAAGAAGAGGGAGGGAGGAAGATAAGAAAGGGAAGGGAGGGAGGAAGGAAAGGGTAGGAAGGGAAGGGAAAGAAGAGGGAGGGAGAGGAAGGAGGGAGGGAGGGAAGGGAAAGAAGAGCGGGGGAGGGAGATAAGAAAAGGATGGAAGGAAGGGAAAGGAAAGAAGAGGGAGGGAGAAAGAAAAGAAATAAAGAAAGGGAAGGAAGGAAGGAAAGAAGGAAGGAAGGAAGGAAGGAAGGAAGGAAGGAAGGAAGGAAGGAAGGAAGGAAGGAAGGAAGAAGATGTTGTAACGTTTGAACAGTTACTAAATGAACTGTTATAAGTCAAGCACTACCTGTATTTGGGGTAAATCTGTGTTCTCTGCTCTACTCAGCCTTCCCAGCCAAAGAATTAGCTGCTTTATGCCTAGATTTACCCAATAATGTGAATTTAGCGCAAACACTGAGATCGAAAGCAAAGAAACCAGGCAGTTGCCATATCCCTTCCTCCCTAGCAACTGTGACAAAGGGAGGCAGAATTCCAAATTGCAAAACTAAGAAGAACACGCTGTGAAACCAAAGATGTCCGTTCTACAATCAAGGCAAATCTCTGCTCAGCCAAACTTAGCGGCTTGTGTTAAGACCAGGGCGAAGATTCACCCCGGCGTTCATGCAAATTTGTGGCATTAAAACCCACCTGAAAACGATGCTTCTGAAGTGAAAAATGATAATGGTCCAAGGGCATTCTGTTTTTTGGAGGGTGGGGACGACCTACCCATAAATGAAATATATGAAGGAGTAACATGAGACATTTATGTCCAATGGTAGAACACCTACCATATTTTTCAGCGTATAAGACACATTCCCCCCCCCCCAAAGAGGGTAAAAATTTGGGTGCGTCTTATATACCGAATGTAGTCCTGCCCACCCTTTGTCCTCTGCCTCCCAGCAATTTGCCTCCTTGCAGCAAACAGCAAACAGCCTGTTTAAGTTTCAGCTTCAGCACAGCTTGATTAGCGCAAGCAGCTGATTGTCGGTTGCATTGGCCTCCCAACAATCAGCTGTTTCAGGCTGCAGGGGTTGCCATTGCCTATTGCCGCCTCTGCACCCCGTTTTCCATCCATTCGCGCCACATTCATTTAACAACCAGGCTACTAACTTATCAACTCTACATGCTCTACATGGGGCAGCCCTTGAAGAGCATTCGGAGACTTCAGCTTGTCCAGAATGCGGCCGCGCGAGTGATCGTGGGTGCACCTCGGTTCACCCACGTAACACCTATCCTCCGCGAGCTGCACTGGCTGCCTATTGGTCTCCGGATATGCTTCAAGGCGCTAGTCGTCACTTATAAAGCCCTTCATGGTATTGGACCTGGGTACTTGAGAGACCGCCTGCTGCCAATTACCTCCACTAGACCGATTAGATCCCACAGATTAGGCCTCCTCCGAATTCCATCCGCCGGCCAATGCCGACTGGCGACTACCCGAAGGAGACCCTTCTCTGTGGCTGCTCCGACCCTCTGGAACGAGCTCCCCGTGGAGATTCGAACCCACACCACCCTCCAGGCCTTCCGCAAAGCCCTTAAAACCTGGCTGTTCCGACAGGCCTGGGGCTAAAGAGCTGTTGCCCCCCGCCTTGAATGGTATAACTGCTGTGTGTTTTTTAAATTATGTATTGTTATGTTCCGTCTTTTTTTTTCTTGTCTGTACCCCCCTCCCCTGATTTGAATTGTGAGCCGCCCTGAGTCCCCTTGGGGAAAAGGGCGGCATATAAATGTAATCAAATCAAATCAAATCAATCAAATCAACAGCAGCGATTCGTTTAAAAACAGCAAGAAAGATCGTCAAATGGGGCAAAGCTCACTTAACCACAGAAAGCTTGGGCTCGATTTTGGCCGTACGTCGAGGACTGTCCTGTTATATGCCTAGGAGTAAATCAATGCCACCATTCTCCTATGATTTTTCATTCCTATGTTTGTTTTGGCTCCGATAACCGTCTGAGCTGCGGGACCTTGCCAAGGTCCTGCCGAGAGAGATGTCGGTTTAATTGGCAGCTGAAGCAAAAGAAGACATTGTCAATCTCCCTGTATGTTTTCCAGCTCTTGAAAATTCCCATTGTACCCTCTGCTTGAACACAGGGGGAAAAAAAAGAGTGAAGTCTCCCTCGTATTCAACACAGCTGACATTTATGTCATCCCGGTAATTCCCTGTCCTCAATATGCCCAGGACCGTCAGAGGCAAATCACGCTTGATTAAATATTTCATTTTCAATTTGGCTGCAATTAGTTATGGAAATAATGGAAAGGGCCCTGTTCTAACAAAGAACAGATTGGAGCTCAAAAAAGATTCCCCGGTGAATTTCCTTTTGTGTGAAATTCGTGGGAAGCAGAAGCAAAATTAAGTCAGGGAGGACATGGTGGAAGCATAGGAACCAACTTAAATACAAATACAAATGCAAATACAATAGCAGAGTTGGAAAGGGCCTCGGAGGTCTTCTAGTCCAACCCCCTGCCTAGTCAGGAAACCTTATATCATTTCAGACAAATGGCTATCCAACATCTTCTTAAAGACTTTCAGTGTTGGGGCATTCACAACTTCTGGAGGCAGGTTGTTCCACTGATTAATTGTTCTAACTGTCAGAAAATTTCTCCTCAGTTCTAAGTTGCTTCTCTCCTTGTTTAGTTTCCACCCATTGCTTCTTGTCCTACCCTCAGGTGCCTTGGAGAATAGTTTGACCACCTCTTCTTTGTGGCAGCCCCTGAGAGTTTGGATCACTGCTATCATGTCTCTCCTAGTCCTTCTCTTCATCAGACTAGACATCCTCACAGTTCCTGCAACCATTCTTCGTATGTTTTGGCCTCCAATCCCTTCATCATCTTTGTTGCTCTTCTCTGCACTCTTTCCAGAGTCTCCACATCTTTTCTACATCGTGGCGACCTAAACTGGATGCAGTATTCCAAGTGTGGCCTTACCAAGGCATTATAAAGTGGTATTAACACTTCACATTATCTTGATTCTATCCCTCTGTTTATGCAGTCTAGAACTGTGTTGGCTTTTTTGGCAGCTGCTGCACACTTAAAGTGATTAACTCTCACTGCGAGTGGTTTTGTTTTAAATGGTTAAACTAATAATGCAGGTTACTTATTTTAACCATTTTACAGAGGTTGCAGAGACATCACCCTGCCAACAAAAGTGCGTATAGTCAAGGCTGTGGTTTTCCCAGTTGCAATATATGGTGGTGAAAGTTGGACTATAAGGAAGGCTGAGCACCCAAGAATGGAGGCCTTTGAACTCTGGTGCTGGAGAAGACTCCTGCGAGTCCCTTGGACTGCAAGGAGATCCAGCCAGTCTGGTGGGCGTGGCAGGGGAAGGATACTGCATAATCTCCATTCCCTCCCCACTTCAGGGCAAGGATACTGTAAAATCCCCATTCCCTCCCCACCCCACTAACCTGCTTTCCAGCTCCGTTCTCCTGTGCAGGGCAACAGAAGAAGACCCAGCCAATCAGTTGGAAAGCTGATCAGCTGAGACTCGGGAAGCAGAAAATAGATGGGGGCGAGGCCAGCCAGAAGTGGTATTTGTCGGTTCTCCATACTACTCAAAAAATTCCACTACCAGTTCACCAGAACTGGCCAAATACCACCTCTGAATTAGAAGATCCAGGCAGTTTAAATGGGTATGAAGATTTATTGCTAGATTAAGCTCCTTACAAGAATCTGAGCTACTAACGGCCCAAGAAAATTGGCGTGTGGTAAGAGTCAAATGAATTGAAGCTGGGCTGTACTTCGATCTCTTGTCGGCACGAAGAGACTCGAGACCGATGACATGTTTGACCCCACCCTTGGGCTCTCTCCTACACATCCTTTTCTAATCGCTTGGAACACAAAATTGCTGGTTAATTGCTTTTCAGCTATTAGGAACCTTTGGATTGACAATTTTGACAGCACAGGTTGATTTTCATTCAATCCTTATTGGGGAAAAAAGTTATAGATGTAAGTTTAAGGACTTCGTCTCTTTTTTTTTTCTAGAATAAACAGCAAAAGGGGGTTGCATTAGGGATTTTTAGAAAGTTTAGACGCTTTTGGAAAGTTACAAAGAGATGAAGGAAGGGTTCAGATAAATCTGAAACCAGATTTTGGAACGTGAATCCATTCCAAATGCTTTCGTTTTTATTTTATTTTTTAAAAAAGAGATAAGAAGACTTTAAACATTGGAAACTAGAGAGGCCTGTGCTTATTTATTTATGTATTTATTTATTTATCTATCTATCTATCTATCTATCTATCTATCTATCTATCTATCTATCTATCTATCTATTTATTTATTTATCCTTTATGTATTTATGTAGCCAATCTACACCAGGGTGGGCTGCTACAGGTTCGCACGGGTTTGGAAGAACCTGTAACTAACGTTATGGGCGGTTCGGAGAACCTCCAAATCTGATCACAGGCTGGCCCTGCCCCTCCCACCCTGCCCCTCCAAGGAGTCTTCATGCGCTCTGTTTGGATGCGAGGTAAGCACAGGACCCATGTGGAGTTTCAGAGAGACGGGGAAACAGGCCTCCTGGAAGTTCCGGGAGGCTGGAAATGGGCCCATTTGCGACCTCTGAAGGGCCTCCAGAGCCCAGGGGAGGCAGTTTTCACCCTCCCAGAGGCTTGAAGAAAGCCTCCGGAGCCATTTTCGGCTGCAACAGCATCCTGCAATCCTCTGCCAGCCAAAATGGAGTTTGGGAGGGCCATCTGCAGCCCTTGCGAGCTCCGTTTTCAGCTGTGATAGTGTCCCGCAAACCCTCTGCTAGTGAAAACAGAGCTTGGGAGAGCCACCCCACGAGCTCCGTTTTCAGCTGGGATAGCATCCCGCAACCCTCTGCCAGTGAAAACAGAGCTTGGGAGAGCCACCTCACAAGCTCCATTTTCAGCTGTGATAGCATCCCGCAATCCTCTGCCAGTGAAAACAGAACTTGGGATAGCCACCTCACGAGCTCCGTTTTCAGCTGGGATAGCCTCCTGCAACCTCTGCCAGTGAAAATGGAGCTACGTAGGGTTACACACAGCCCTGCCAAGCTCAGTTTTTCACTGCCGGAGGCACCACTGGGCGGTCCTTAGCTGTTTCCAGGGCAGCCCCACGGGCCAGATCTAAGCACCCCACGGGCTGGATCCAGCCCCCCGAGCGTTGAGTTTGACACTCCTCTTCTGCTTAAAATCAACACACCCAACCCAAAGGGAAGTGCAATCCACTGGGTATATAAATAAAACCCGTGGCCCGACAAAACCGCGCTCATCAAAATAGCGGCGACAAAACCGCATCGCTAAAACCGTGACGTCATCACCGCGGCGACAACAGTGTGGTGACAGAAGGGCGCTTTAAAACAGCGCGGCGACAGAAAGCCGATTTAAATTAAGGTAAGGGTTAGGTTTAGGGTTAGGTTTAGGGTTAGGTTTAGGTTTAGGGTTAGGTTTAGGGTTAGGGTTAGGTTTAGGGTTAGGTTTAGGGTTAGGTTTAGGGTTAGGTTTAGGGTTAGGGTTAGGGTTAGGGTTAGGGTTAGGGTTAGGTTTAGGGTTAGGGTGCTGAGCGCTTCGGAAGGCGCGGATTTGCCCTCCACAGTTATGTCGTCGCACTAGGGTCGCCTTTTTCCTTAGCGCTTCGGACGGCGAGGATTTGCCCTCCGCGCTTATGTCGGCACGGATAAGGGCTTCGCGGTTTTGTCGGTGAACCAATAAAACCAAATCACCGGTGGGGGGAAAAATAATGTCTCTGAATATTGAAGTCCTAACGAAGCCATCTGGTTCTGATGGAAAGAGGTGACGAAGAGGGGGGAAAACAGGCCGCAAATGTTGGCTTATAATATAAATGTAACACATGGGAGAACATGTGAGGAACTGGGGTTAATTTTACAGCGTGCCACAAGTCAAAGAGAATCTTTACATGACATGCTGATGGTATACGACACTGGCTAAATTGTCTAAAATATAGACAAGAACTTCAAGCCAGAGTCGAAGTGTGAAAGGAGAAGAGGGAATTTATTATCGTACATGGTGAACTTGTGAAAAAGCAAAAAGAGAGAGAGAGAGAGAGAGAGAGAGAGAGAGAGAAGGTGGGGGTTGCAAATCCATACAAAAAAGCCACAATGATGGTAGACTGGGGCATCACGCTGAACTCAGAATTCCTTCTACTGAGTTGCGGATAAAGAATTGGGAAAGAAATACAGGAAAATAATACTGTATGTGCTAAGTGCAGCAAGATTATAAAATGCCTACAATTCAAGAATGGACATTGAAAGTCATAAATTTAGCCGAGATGGCTAAAATATCTGCATATCTTAAGGACCACTCAAATGAGAGATATAAACGAGACTGGAAAAAATGGATCGATTATACACAAAATAAATATGGGACTAAGAAATTCCAGATAGCTTATGATTAAGATCAGGAATGATATAAATTGTTTAAAGTTAGCCTAGCAAGGAGGAGCTAAGTTCAATGTAAAGCTGTTATCAATTTTTTATTCTTTTTTCCAATATATTTTAGACGGTTTTTGTTAAAGATTTATACCGTGCATGGGTTCTGGGAAGTCGGTGGAGGGAAGGCTGGGGGGGGGGGTTTGGGGGGAGGGGGGAGGGAGGGAAGTATATTAGGCTTGACGAAGGGTGTTAGATTTTAATGTAATATGATTGCACATGTATACTGTCTTATTTTTTTCTTTAAAACTAAGATATGTTAAGTATATTGATATGGAAGCATAAATACCATCAACATAGAATGGAGTTTGCTCAGAAGCTGAAATACACCAAGTGAAGAAGAGGAAGAGTGGGAAAGGAGAGAAGAAAGATGGGAAGAGAGGGATAGGAGAGAGGGTAAGGGGGGAAGATGAGGAGGATAAGGAGGAGTGGAATGTAGAGAGAGGAGAAGGAGAAAGGAAGGGGAAGTAGAGTAGGAAAGGATGCTGGAGGGAAGAAAGGAGGTAGGAGAGAGGTAGAAGAAAGAGGTGTATGGAGAGCAGAAGAGCTAATAATGGGTTTTTATCCTTCTGGGCGTTGATGACAAGAGGAACTGATGTAATTACTACTTAATACAATAGGATATTGGCTATGTAATAGTATACATGTGATTGTATGTTATGAAAATGGAAAATAAAAAAGTATATTTTTTAAAAAAAATGCCAAGTATTGGAAAAGAAATACCTACAGCAAAAAAAAAAGGGGGGGGGGATTGTGAAATTGACTAAACTTAATTGAACCGGTTGAGTTATAGCGAAAGAAAAAGGAATTGATGAATTGGGGTTTAAAATGGGGTGAAGAGGAAAGGGGAAAGAGGAAGATGATAATTGCTTGACAGAAAGAAAACCGAAAGCTTAATTGTGTGTTTCCTTTTTCATTATTACCTTCCTTTTTCTCTTTTCTTACTTTCTATCTTTCTGGTTTTCTTGTTTTTGTATACTTTTACTGTAATTCATATATATATATATATATGTATGTAGGTAGGTAGGTAGGTAGGTAGGTAGGTAGGTAGGTAGGTAGGTAGGTAGATAGATAGATAGATAGATAGATAGATAGATAGATAGATAGATAGATAGATAGATTAGATTAGATTAGATATAGATATAGATATAGATATAGATATAGATATAGATATAGATATAGATATAGATATAGATATAGATATAGATATAGATATAGATATAGATATAGATATAGATATAGATATAGATATAGATATAGATATAGATATAGATATAGATATAGATATAGATATAGATATAGATGATATAGATCAGTGTTTTTCAACCACTGTGCCGTGGCACACTAGTGTGCCGTGACATAGTGTAAGGTGTGCCATGGGAGAATTACTTTATATATAGTCAATATAGGCACAGAGTTAATTTTTTTTAACATTTTCTAATGGTGGTGTGCCTCGTGATTTTTTTCATGAAAAAAGTGTGCCTTTGCACAAAAATGGTTGAAAAACACTGATATAGATATATAGATATATAGATATATTCCAGAGAGAGAGAGAGAGAGAGAGAGAGAGAGAGAGAGAGAGAGGGAGGGAGGGGGGAGGGAGGGAGGGAGGGAGGGAGGGAGGGAGGGAGGGAGAGAGAGAGAGAGAGAGAGAGAGAGAGAGAGAGAGAGAGAGAGAACAGGGACAGTGAAGTCATTATGAGATTAATGGCAGTAATAAACATTAAGTATATGTGCCAGCCAATTTCTGACAACTCTGGCAATTAATAGCAATAGCAATAGCAGTTAGACTTATATACCGCTTCATAGGGCTTTCAGCCCTCTCTAAGCGGTTTACAGAGTCAGCATATTGCCCCCAACAACAATCCGGGTCCTCATTTTACCCACCTCGGAAGGATGGAAGGCTGAGTCAACCCTGAGCCGGTGAGATTTGAACAGCCGAACTGCAGAACTGCAGTCAGCAGCTGAAGTAGCCTGCAGTGCTGCATTTAACCACTGCGCCACCTCGGCTCTAAAAAAATTTTAAAAAAATTGAAAACAAGAAAAAAGTGAAATGGTAGGAAAAAAATGAAGAGTTACAATGGGAAAGGTGACAACAGAAGGGAAGGGAAGAGAAAGGAAGGGAAGGGAAGAGAAGAGAAGGGAAGAGATAGAGTGGAGAGGGGAGGAGAGAGGGGAGGAGAGGGGAGGGGAGGGGAGGGGAGGAGAGGAGAGGAGAGAAGAATTCTTTATTAGCCAAGTGTGATTGGACAAACTAAGGATTTGTCTCCAGTGCATAAGCTCTCAATGTAGATACACACAACAAAGTGATGTCATAGATCAGGGATCACCAACCTTTCAGACCTCAGGAACCACTAAATTCATAATTTTAATTCCCGTGGACCACTAATGTGATTTTTTTTAAAAAAAAAAGGTAAATAGTATTTAGTGCAATATAAAAAAAATGCAAATAATTTTTCTGCGGACCACCAAAATTTTCTCATGGACCATCGATTGGTGACCACTGTCATAGATCATATAAATCATAGTTACAATCATAAATCATAAGACATAAACACGCGATAAACCATAGGATACCCACAGGAGAAGATAGCAGGAGGAATGAGTAGATGAGAAGGATAATAGTAACGTAGCTATACAACATGGATAAATATCTTAAAGCCTAAGACAGAGCTGTGGGAATTAGATAGTCAGCAGAATGATGGCATGGGGGAAACGATCTTTCCATCTAGGGGTTTTGGCATGCAATGCCCTATAGCAGTGTCCCAAGGAGGAGAAATTGAAACAGTTTATGTAAAGAAACCAATTCACACAGTCCAAACATGGGATTAACTCACCCTGTATTTAGCTACAGTGTTCCCCCCAAAATAAGACAGGGTCTTATTTTCTTTTGACCCCCAAAATCAGCACTTGGCTTTATTTTTGGGGAGATCTTATTATTTTTGAGGTGCAGGAAGCGGCAAGCATGGTCACCACATGGATGCCGCTGTGTACCAATATTTTCAGGGACGGCTTATTTTCAGGGGAGGGCTTATTTTTAGTGCATGTGCTCAAAAGCCCAGATGGGTTTATTATCTGGGGAATGTCTTACTTTAAGGGAAACAGGGTGTTTTATTTCTAAATCAGCTCACCAGCTTCTCAAAACTGGCCACTCTAGTGATTCTGGCAGATCTCTGGCCTCCTAAAATGGCACAGCTCGTGTAGGAATGAGAAGTCTTCAAATCTCTCTTTCTCGTTCTCTCTAGCTGGCAATTTCATTGTTTAAAAAAAATATGGGGGAGGAAAGGAGAAATTCAATGTCAATTATCCCGGAGCTGATTCTGACCAACAGAGAGGAATTGAGTTGATGGAGTAAAGTTGTCAGCTGCCTTAGGAGACAGGCAACCATGTCATAACAGAGATCAAGACAGCTCGGCGGGAAAAACAGGGAGAAGCTTGGACTTCCGAAAGGAAGATTTTAATAATTTAACTCCGGCAAAAGATGGACAACGTACACCATGATCAAATTCCTAAAGGATAAACAAGTCCAAGAGGGATGTGGATTTCTCAAACAGGGTATCTCCAGGAGCAATTAACCCCAAAAGAAGGAGGAACAGAAAAGCTTTACGACGCCTCTAGAGACCAATAGCAAATCCGGTGATAATTTGAAGAGTGAAAGGAAAAATAACACGAAATGAAAGCAGAGATTGACCGTTAAGGGATACCAGCTGATCGCTCGAGATGGTTGAAACAGAAGTAGAAAAGGGTAATTCTAAGAATGAGGTGAGATGATGGAGACCAGGGAAGCACGATGGCTCAGCGGTGAAAGACGCCGGGCTTGTCAGCAGGAAGGCTGACAGTCCCCGGTTCGAGACCCGAGCACTGCATGGCAGGGTGCGCGCCCGTCCTTGCCTCATCTCCTGCCCACCTAGACGTTCGAAAGCAGGCAGATGCGAGTAGATAAATATGTGCCACTTCGGTGAGAAGGTAATGGCGTTCTGTGCGCCTCAGCCTAGACCTAGGGGTCAGCAACCTTAAACACTCAAAGAGCCACAAAGGTCCTAACCGGAAGCCCCCCGTTCGATTCTGGAGCTGACCAGAAGTCCGGTTTCCCAACCAAAGAGTCTCCTCCTAGCACAGCTTCCTTTTACCGACTGGAAGTTCAGTTCCCCCATCATAGAGTCTCCTCCTAGCACAGTTTCCTTTTACCGACTGGAAGTCCAGTTCTCCCACCATAGAGTCTCCTCCTAGCACAGCATCCTTTTTCCTCTACCTGTCCTAATCAAAAGCCCTATCAATTGTGCAGCTGATCGGCAACAGGGAGCTGCAGCAGAGGAATGAAAGAGCCACATGCGGCTCCAGAGCCGCGGCTTGCTGACCCCTGGCATAGA
This sequence comes from Thamnophis sirtalis, assembly GCF_051295495.1. Lineage (NCBI taxonomy): Eukaryota > Metazoa > Chordata > Lepidosauria > Squamata > Natricidae > Thamnophis > Thamnophis sirtalis. Next base: position 73,937,164 of record NW_028261389.1, read on the forward strand.
CTCATGCCGGGCCCATGATCAGAAAAATGTCTTCAGACAACAGGGATCCCTCAGCTAAGAAATGGAGATGAACACAGCCCCCCAGAGTCAGACATCACTGGAGAGGGGAAACTTTTATCTTTACTTTTATATTTTCTTTTCCATTCTATTCTATTCTAATCTAGTCTAGTCTAGTCTAATCTATTCTCCATGCCATTCCATATGGTCATCACACGATCAAAATTCAGATTTATTTATGACAGTTGAAGTGTCCCGGGCTCATGTTTATCGCTTTTTGCGACCTTTTGACAACTCAAGCCAGATTCACTTAGCGACCGGGTGTCACTAATTTAACAACCGCAAAGTTTCGCTTAACAACGGTGGCAAAAAAAAGGTCGAAAGGGCTTCCCCCTTCTCCTCTCCCTCCCCTTCCTCTTCCTCCTCCTCCGCTTCTCTTTTTTTTAAAAAAACACACACAATTGTCTCGCTTAGCAACAGAAATTTGGAGCTCAATTGCGGTCGTAAGTCGAGGATGACATCTAGAATAGTAAGAAGAAACCTCAAATTCATCAGGCAAGAAAGACAAATTCCTTGTGTGTCCAATCACGCTTGGCCAGGGAAGAATTCTGTTCTATGTTATTAGTCCGGTAGAGGAGAAATGATCACAACTGTAAACATTCTCAATGGGGGAAGCAGTGAAATTTTTTTATTTTATTTTATTTTACTTTATTTTATTTGTGATTTATAGGCCGCCCTTTTCCCTGAGGGGACTCAGGGCGGCTTACAATTCATGGGAGGGGGAGTGCAAGACAAAACATAAGACAATACGTGAATGAGAAAAAAATAAAGCAATAAAACACAACTTTCATTCAACATTCGGGTGGGGGCGAATTAGAATCTTATCCCCAGGCCTGACGGGATAGCCAGATCTTAAGGGCTGTGCGGAAGGTCTGGACGGTGGTGAGGGTGCGAATCTCCACGGGGAGTTCGTTCCAAAGGGTCGGAGCTGCTACTGAAAAGGCTCTCCTCCGCGTAGTCGCCAGTCGGCACTGACTGGCGGATGGAACTCGGAGGAGGCCTAATCTGTGCGATCTAATCGGTCGAAGGGAGGTAATCGGCGGTCTCTCAAGTGAGTTGGTGAATTGCGTGATGTGATTCTGAAAAACAAGGAAGAGGGAGGGCCGGGTGTCTGAATGTAGCGTAGACATTTCGCCGGGTACAATCAGCCAACGGCAACCCTCAAAGCTCGCAAGTCAGAACTTGGTGAAAAGGCATCTGGGAGCATTGATGAAAACCTCAAGGTCACATGGAGCACATTTAGAGAGGGCGGGGGAAAAAATAATCAGCCTGGTCTTCGCGAGGTTTCTGCCAAGCTTTTAAAATCATTATGACAGACAAAGGAACGGCCCTTTCCCCACCCTTGTGTAAAAATAGCTGTAAGATACTTTAGGAATAAATTTTAAACAGGCACAAGTGTTGTTTCTACAGCGGCGCACCTCTTCCGTATGTACGTTCAACGTGAAAACTCTTTCTTTAAAATCCCCCCTCCTGTGTGATGTTCCCTTCAGGGAGACTGATAGAAATTTGTTAGTTAATGGATATATTGAAAAACAAGGTTTTTTCTCTGCTTCTCCTCCTCCTCCTCATTCTCCTAGTCCTCCGTATTCCACCTTCTCCTCCCTCTCCTCTTCCTCCTTTCTTACTGTTCTTCCTTTTTCTCCTTCTCTTCCTCTCTCTCCCACTCCTGTTTTCCCCCTTTCCCCTCCTCTTCCACCTTCTTCTCTTCCTCCCCTTCCTCTTCTCTTCCTCCCCTTCCTCTTCTCCTCCTCCCCTTCCTCCTTTTCCACCTTCTCCTCTTCCTCTCTCTCCCTCTCCTCTTCCTCCCTTCCTCCACTTCCCCTTCCCTTTCCTCTTCTTCCTCCTGCTCCTCCTCCCTCCCCTCCTCCTCCGGTTCCTCCTCTTCCCCTCCTCTTCCACCTCTCTTCTTCATCTCCCTCCCTCATCTCTTCCTCTTCTTCCACCTTCTCCTCTCCCTCCCTCTGTCCTTACTCTTTCTCCTCTTCCTCCCCCTTCCCCCTTCTACTCTTCTTCTCTCTCTCCCATTCCTCTTTTTCCCCTTCCCCCTCTTCCTAAGCCTCTTCCACCTTCTCCTCTTCTTCCTCTTCCTCCCCCTCTTCCACCTTCTCCTCTTCCTCTCCCTTTCCTCTCCTCTTCCTCCCCTCCTCCTCTTCCCCTTCCCTTTCCTCCTCTTCCTCCTGCTCCTCCTTTCTCTCTTCCTCCTCCCATTCCTCCTCTTCCCCCCTTTCCACCTCTCTTCTTCATCTCCCTCCCTCATCTCTCCCTCCCTTTCCTCCTCTTCTTCCATTTTCTCCTCTCCCTCCCTCTGTCCTTACTCTTCCTCCTCTTCCTCCCTCTTCCACCTTCTCCTCTTCCTCCTCTTCCCACCTTCTCCTCCATCTCTCCCCCTTCCTCCCCTTCCACCTTCTCCCTCCTCTTCCTCTCCCTCCCCTTCCTCCTCTTCTTCCACCTTCTCCTCTCCCTCCCTCTGTCCTTACTCGTCCTCCTCTTCCTCCCTCTTCCACCTTCTCCTCTTCCTCCTCTTCCTCTTCCACCTTCTCCTCCACCTCTCCCCCTTCCTCCCTTTCCACCTTCTCCCTCCTCTTCCTCTCCCTCCCCTTCCTCCTCCTCCACTTTTCTTTTTAAACAAACAATTCCTTAACTTGTTCAGCCCTCAAGTAAAACTGCGTGTCATCAACCGCCAGCGCCAGTCAGTACACTTTCCATTCTGGGACTACATTGTTCCTGCTGATCTACCCTTCTACCATATGCGGGAGAATCTGATCTAGTTATCCAGAAAAGTCACAGCATATTCCACAATATTCTGTCACGCCACCCCGGCAGTCTGTCATTTTCTAGATGAGAGGAGGGGGCAAGAAGGAGTCTCTGGCAGGGATGCTCCTGTGTAACAGAGAAAGCCACAATGATAGTTACCATAATTTTGGGAGTATAAGACGCACCATGGTTTTGAAGAGGCAAATAAAAAAAAAGTTTGTGCACTCTGCAAACTTCCCAAAAACGGCCCGTATTTCGCGAAAATGGGCACCTTTTTTTTAAAAGGGCATGAATAGCCCATAGAAGGCTTGTAGAGTGTTCCTGGTGGGGTGGGGGCGAAAACAAGCAAAAAATGTCCCGTTTTTTGCAAAAACGGGCCTGTTTTTGTCCAAAAAAAGGGCAATTGGAAGCTTGTAGATTGCTCCTGGGGGCTGGGGGGGGGGCAAAATCGAGTTTAAAAAGGCCCCCAGAAACTCTCTGAAAGCCTCCTAAAGGCTATGCACAGACATTTTGGTGAAGGAGGCGGGATTTCGGGAGGCCAAAAATGCTGTATTCAATGTATAAGACGCACCCAGATTTTCAGCCTCTTTTTTGAGGCAAAAGGGTGCGTCTTATACTCTGAAAAATACGGTACTTAGATGAGGAGGGCAAAGAGAAGACTTTGCCCTCTAATACTGCCCAGATCTTAATGAAAGGCGAGGAAGAGCTTGCAGGGTGTGTAAAATGTGTTTTAGTACACAAAAGATTCTTGTGGCACACGGTAGTTTGCTTCTCATGACGACACAGGTGGTCTTCGACTTATGACCACAATTGGGCTCCAAATCTCTGCTGCTCAGTGAGAACATTTCTTCAGTGAGTTTTGCTCTGTTTTGCGACCTTTCTCGCCACAGTTGTTAAGTGAATCGCTGCGGTTCTTAAGTTACTAACCCGGTTGTTAAGTGAATCGGGTTTCCCCCATTGACTTCGCTGGTCAGAAGGTCGGAAAAGGGAATCAAGTCACACACACACACACACACACACACACACACACACACACACACAGGACACTGCAACCGTCATAACTGTGAGTCAGTTGCCAAGCATCTGAATTTTGATCAGGTGACCACAGGGATGCTGCAATGATCATTAGCATGAAAAACAATCACTTTTTTTCAGTGCAGCTATGACTCCAAATGTGACTCACTAAATTAACTGCTATAATTCGAGGACTATTTGTATTTCTGAGTAGTTGGACAATATTTTGGGACGAAAATCCTTGCATTTCCAAGGGAGCTAGAGATGGCCATAGAGTATCACTATATATAGTAAAGGTTCCCCTCGCACATATGTGCTAGTCGTTCCTGACTCTAGGGGGCGGTGCTCATCTCCCTTTCAAAGCCGAAGAGCCAGCACTGTCCGAAGACGTCTCCGTGGTCATGTAGCCGGCATGACTAAACCCCGAAGGCGCACGGAGCACTGTTACCTTCCCACCAAAGGTGGCCCCTATTTTTCTACTTGCATTTTTTACGTGCTCTCAAACGTGACCCGTCAAAACCGCGTTCCACAAAAGCGCGGTCGACGAAAGCGCGTATGTGACGTCATCACAGCGCGACGAAAAAGATCGAAAAATTGAAATAAAAATTAAATTACAGCAAGCCGATTCACATAAAGGTAAGGGTTAGGTTTAGGGTTAGGGTTAGGGTTAGGGTTAAGTTAAGGGTTAGGGTTAGGTTTAGAGCGTTAGCGTTACGTTTAGCGTTAGGTTAAGGGTTAGCGTTAGGTTTTTCGTTAGGTTAAGGGTTAGGTTTAGGGTTAGGTTTAGGGTTAGGTTAAGGGTTAGGTTTAGGGTTAGGTTTAGGGTTAGGTTTGGGGGGGTTAGGGTAAGGTTTTCGCTTTATTTTTACATTTTTCGATCTTTTTCGTCGCGCTGTGATGACGTCACATACGCACTTTCGTCGACCGCGCTTTTGTCTACCACGGTTTTGTGGTGGAACCGCTCTCGAACTGCTAGGTTGGCAGAAGCTGGAAACTCACTCTGTTCTGCAGCGCTAGGGATTCGAACCGTCAAACTGCCGAACTTTCTGATCGACAAGCTCAGCATCTTAGCCACTGAGCCACCGCATGCCTATCCCTATATGTAAGGACTACCTGAACTATAGATAGCTTTTCTGATATTGGATAATAATTGTGCCAGTGTCAAGTCAGAAAGATTTCATGGGAATCATTCAGAGGGATGTAAGGAAGCAGGGCTAGAGATTAGGAAATCAACAAATTTCACACCGTCGGTCACAGCAAATAATAAAAAATAAAATTCTCATATAGTATTTCAGCAATGTAGAGAAAAGTAAAGTCTTACACTTAAGCAAGAAAAAATGAAAGTACAGATATATACTGGATGAAACCAGGCATAATAGCAGTAACTGTGACAAGGATCTTGGAGTCTTAGTGGACAACCGGTTAAATATGAGCCAGCCGTGTGCGGCAACAGCTAAAAAAGCCAACACAATCCTAAATTGCATTAACAATCAAGATCAAGTGACTTTCTAATACTACTCTATAAAGTCTTAGTAAGACCGCAGCTAGAGTACTGCATCCAGTTTTGGTCACCACACTATAAAAAAAAATGTTGAGACTCTAGAAAGAGTGCAGAGAAGAGCAACAAAGATGATCAGGGGACTGGAGGCTAAAACACATGAGGAACGGTTGCAGGAACTGGGTATGTCTAGTTTAATGAAAAGAAGGACTAGGGGAGACAGGATAGCAGTGTTCCAATATCTCAGGGGCTGCCACAAAGAAGAGGGAGTCAAGCTATTCTCCAAGGCACCTGAAGGTAGGACAAGAAGCAATGGGTGGAAACTAATCAAGGAGAGAAGCAACCTAGAAGTGAGGAGAAATTTCCTGACAGTGAGAACAATTAATCAGTGGAGCAGAAGTTGCCTCCAGAAGTTGTGAATGCCCCAACACTGGAAGTCTTTAAGAAGATGTTGGATAGCCATTTATCTGAAATGGTATAGGGTTTCCTGCCTAGGCAGGGGGTTGGACTAGAAGACCTCCAAGGTCCCTTCCAACTCTGCTATTGTATTGTATTGTATCAAAGGAGAGATTCAACCTGGAAAGAAGGAGAAATTTTCTGACAGTGAGAACAATCAACCCATGGAACAGAAGTTGCCTCCAGAAGTTGTGGGAGCTTCATCACTGGAAACTTTCAAGAAGAGACTGGACTGCCCTCTGTCAAGAAATAGTGTAGGGTCTCCTGCTTGGGCGGGGGGGGTGTTGGACTAGATGATCTACAAGATCCCTTCCAACTCTCTTCATCTGTATATCTGTAATTTAATCCGAGATGAAGTTTTCCCCTTCATTCATTCGGTCTCATTTCTTCAACATATATCTTGTAACAATCACCCTTCCCAAAAAGGTTAATGAGGTTTACACAACTGACAAAGCATTTCAATGAGGGGGGAAAAATTACTGATTTCTACACTTTCTACACTACAAACTAGACATATCCAATTCCTGACACCATCCTTCATATGTTTTAGCTCCCCATTTCTTTGCCATCCAGCAGAGAGGAATGGATATCGACCAATTTTGGCGAAACTTTTCAGCATGGAGTACCGAAACTGGAGTGAGTGCAGAGGAGCGCCGGAAACCGGAAGAGCCGTTCCCCGGCAAGCATGCATGCACCAGGAAGCTAAGCTTCCGGTTTCCAGCATGCCCATGCGCGCACCTGACATGCATAGTTCCAGTTTCTGGCACACATGCACGGGTGGAGACCAGCTGGCTGATGCCCATGTGTGTGTGGGAAACCAGAAGTTCATCTTCCCGGCGTGCGCATATGCACTAGGTAACTGCTCTTCCAGTTTCTGGTGCTCCTTTGCATGTAAAGACCAGCTGGCTGGTGCGCATGTGTGCACCAGAACCTGGAACAGCAATGGGTGACAGCTGGCGTGCCTGAAGAGATGGGTGTGCATCAGAGGTGGGTTCCTACCAGTTCGCATCTATTTGGTAGAACCGGTTCTTCAAATCTACCAAACCAGTTAGAAGAGGTTCCACCAGTGGACCCGGAAAGCAGGCCACACCTACAGAAGAGGTTCCAAAAATTTTTGATGGGTGTGTAATGTCCCGCAGTTATCTACGCATTAATAATGATCTAGTAATATTTCCTTATACATTTTAGGGACCTCCCCTTACATAATTAGTGTTTTCTTTCATTCTTTTGGATTTCTAATTTCTGTTTCCATTAGTTGGCAATTGCTAAAACCAATCCCACGTGAAAAAGTATTCAAAGCCTTCTTGATTTTAATTGTCAATTTATTTATTCCTGCACATTGCAATGTTTATTCATTGACATATCTCTGTTTTTCCACTGTTGTGCAAACACAATTCCAGCGGCTGCTAACATGTGTAAAATTAAATATATATTATACTCCCTTTCAAACAGCCAACAAAATATTTCTGGTTTTAATTCCATATCTTGCTTTACAATTGCTTCTAACCACTAACTTCTGAATAGCTACTTGGACCGACCTAAGTACTAATTCATAATTTCATATCCGGTCACATGGGCGGCAAGCCACTCCCCTCCGGTCACATGGGCAGCAAGCCACTCCCATCCGGTCACATGGGTGGCAAGCCACTCCCACAAAGGAGGCCACACCCACAGAGTAGGTTCCAACAATTTTTGAAACCCACCACTGGTGTGCATGCCACTTCCAGCACGTGTGCTATAGGTTTGCTATCACGAATATAGACTATTGCTAGGGGTTTAAAAACAGGGCAAATCCTGCAGATTTAAGGGGTGGGGGGAAATTATGCATCTGGAATGAATGCTCTGTAGGGAAGGCAAACTCTTCTAAAATTTCATTTTAAGGCATGCACTACTTTAAAAGGTGATCAACGAAGTGTCCCTTTTGCTCAGGGTAAGTTGCCATGCGAGCATATTTCTGTCTGTCATCTTTGGGAGACTTTCAAAACTCCTAGAGGCCCTCCTTGACTTACAACTACCATTGAGGACAAAATATATGCCGCTAAGCGAGACCATTGTTAAGTGAGGTTTTCCCTGCTTTACAACCTGTGTCGCCACTGCTGTTTAGGGAATCACTGTAGTTGTTAAGTTAGGAACACAGCTGTTCAGTGAATCTGGCTCCACTCGGCTGGTGAGAAGGTCGCCAAAGGGAATTGGAGGACCCGGGGACACTGCAACCGTCGTAAATGTGAGTCAGTTGCCAAGTGTCTGAATTGTGATCAGCTGACCATGGGAAAGGTCCAGCAGCGGTAAGTGTGAAATTAAGCCCTAAGTCACCCTTTTCAGTGCTGTCGTAACTTCCCACAGTCACTAAATGAACTGTTGAGGACTACCTCTTAGCTACACTTAGGAGAAGAATCTAGATCTCCAAGAGATTCCAACTACTGTATTTTTCGGACTATAAGACGCACCGCTGTATAAGATGCACCAAGATTTTGAAGAGGTAAGTAATCACCGGCAGGCCTGGGGGTGATGAGTTCCCTCCCCTCTCGACATGCATGGTTGTGCGACTGTTGTCTACTTTTATTATTTGTATTTTGTCTTTTTATGTTCCCCCTTTTCCCCCTTGAATTGTTCGCCGCCCTGAGTCCTCCCGGAGAAGGGCGGCATACAAATAATAAAATAAAAAAATAAAAAAAATAAAAAAAGTTTTTGTCCTCCCTGGCCCCCAGGAGCACTGCAGGCTTCAGCGGAGCTGGGGGAAGGCAAAAACGCCCCCATTTAAAAAAAACAGGTGTGGAACAAGCCATTTGTTTGCAAAAACAGGCATTTCTGCCATTCCCCAGCCCTGCTGAAGCCTGCAGAGCGGTTCTGGGGGCTGGGGGAAGGCAGAAATGCCTCCATTTTTCGTCCGTTTTTTGCAAAAATGGGATGTAGGCGCAGGGCTTCAGGAGGCCAAAAAAGGCTGCATTTGGTGTATAAGACGCACCAACATTTCCACGCTCTTTTAGGGGGGGGAAGGTGCGTCTTATACTCCGAAAAATACGGTACATCCATACTAACCCTTGAGATTGCTTGTGTCTTACAGCCATCCCAGTTTAACTGTAAAGCAGCCAAATCGACAACAGGCTCAAGCTCTCATCGATTGACCACAGCTTCTGAAAGATGCTGAAATGTCAGAAGATTGTTGATGTTGTTGTTTTTGACAATAAACAACTGAAAATTAGCATTCTGAACTTTTCAAGGGCAGGTGTAGGTTTGATCGACTGCTGCTCTCTGCAGTTTTTGCCATTAAGGAAGAGAAAGGTTGTTGGGTCGGGGGGGGGGGGAGCAAAGACGCAGAATGGAGCATTCCGTTACTCCTGCTTGCACGAGCCAAAAAACAGGCAGGGTTTATTCTACCCTGGAATCAAAAACAGATCTCAACACTCAAGGTAACGTCAGGCCATATCCACGGGTTGAAAGCACAGCAGGGTGACAAGCACAGAGGCCATTCGGAGGAGGAGAGGAGGATGGAGGAAGAGGGATGCCATCTGTCTTACTCTCCAGAAAGAATGACCAACCAGTTCCAAGAGGAAGAGGTATATAATTTTGTTTTGATTCCAGCCACCAGATTGTAGCAGAAGGAGAGGCAAAATCTGGGGGTGGTAAGGAATCAAGAGAGGAATGAGATTAGAGTCATTGCATTCCCACAACCGTCTCCACAACCCCTCTTCAATTCTGAACCAATTTAGGGATGGCCATCACCGTGTTTCCCCGAAAATAAGACACAACTGGAAAATAAGACACTAACGTGCATTTTTTCCAGGATGCTCGTAATATAAACCCTACCCAAAAATAAGCCAGTTAAGAGTGTCAATTTAGTACCGTATTTCCCTGAAAATAAGACCTACTGTATTTCTCAGAATATAAGATGCACTTTTTCACCCCCTAAAGAGTATGGAAATATTGATGTGTCTTATACACCAAATACAGCCACTTTTGGGCCGCCTGAAGCCCCTCCCTCACATCCCATTTTTGTGAAAAATGGGCGTTTTTTGCAAAAATTGAGGCGTTTTTGCCTTGCCCCAGCCCCCAGAATCACTCTGCAGGCTTTGGCAGGGCTGGGGGAGAGGCAAAAATGCCCCCATTTTTGTGAAAAACAGCCTAAATGTGGCATTTTTGCCTTCCCCCAGCCCTGCTGAAGCCTGCAGAGTGTTCCTAGGAGCCGGGGAGGGCAAAAACTTTTTTTCTTATTTACCTCTTTGAAATCTTGGTACATCTTATACATCGGGGCGTCTTATAGTTTGAAAAATACGGCAACTAAAAATAAACCCTAATGCATCTTTTGCAGCAAAAATTAATAGAGGATCCAGTCTTATTTTCAGGGAAACACAGTAGTTGATTAGATTCTAATGTGTTGACATGAGCAATAAATCAGCGTAACTGGAACGTAATGGTATGGTAGCCAACAGATAGCCTATATCAGACCTTACAAACTACTGTGTTTCCCCAAAAATAAGACTTGTCTTATTTATTTATTTTTGCCACCAAAAGGTCTTATTTGGGGGGAATGATGTCATCCACTGACTCACCTCCTCTTTTTCAGCTTTCAGGAACCTCTTCATCTGGGAAAGCCAGCAAGCCTTTCCTGAAGGCCTCTGTAGCCGATAACAGAGCTCCGGATCGATCCAGAGCTCTGTTCTTGGCTACAGGGGCCGTCAGGAAAACCTTGCCGACTGCAGAAGAAAGAGGTTGTGGTGTGAGAAGCCTGGCTGCAGCTATCCCAGGGGTCAGCAACCCGTGGCTCTGGAGCTGCATGTGGCTCTTTCATCCCTCTGCTGCGGCTCCCTGTCACTGGTTGGCTCCACAATTAATAGGATTTTCAATTAGGACAGGTAGAGGAAAAAGGATGCCGTGCTAGGAGGAGACTCGAAGGTGGAGGAACCAGACTTCCAGTCGGCTCCAGAATTGAATGGGGGGATTCCGGTTAGGACCTCTGTGGTTCTTTGAGTGTTTAAGGTTGCCGACCCCTGAACTATCCAAAGATAAGTAGTAGGGCAGTGCCACCACCACCCCCATCCCCACCTTAGCTTAATATTTACCTTTGTATGCTGGAGTGGTGTGGTCTTAATTAGAACTTATTTTGCGGATAGGACCTATATTGAGGCATATGTAAAAATCAAACTAGGACTTACTTTCTGAATTGGTTGTATTTGGGGGGAAAATTTTCCACAATACTCATATGGATAAAGATCTCACAACCACAAGGGCAGGAAGTGTCAGGCACAAAGGATCAGGATCCTGTGTTAAATCACAATTCAGAAAGCAATTTATGTCTCAGGATGTACATGAGAATCTAGTCGATCAAAGCTCGCTACTAAATTGGCACCAGAAAGAGCCGAGGTGGCGCAGTGGTTAGGCCACTTCAGCTGACTGCTATCTGCAGTTCGGCAGTTCAAATCTCACCGGCTCAAGGTTGACTCAGCCTTCCATCCTTCCGAGGTGGGTGAAATGAGGACCCAGATTGTGGGAGCAATATGCTGACTCTGTAAACCGCTTAGAGAGGGCTGAAAGCCCTATGAAGCGGTATATAAGTCTAACTGCTATTGCTATTGCTATTGCTAGAATTCCGGTCAACAGGCTTCAAGAGAGGTTGGATCAGTGGTGAAATTCAAATTTTTTACTAACAGTCCTGTGGGAGTGGCTTGGTGGTGTGGCATGGGAAGGATACTGTAAAATCCCCATTCTCTCCCCGCTCCAGAGAAAGGATACTATAAAATCTCCATTCTCTCCCCACTCCAGGGGAAGGATACTGCAAAATCTCCATTCTCTCCCCACTCAAGGAGAAGAATATTGCAAAATCTCCATTCCCACCCCACTCCAGGGAAAGGATACTATAAAATCTCCATTCTCTCCCTACTCCAGGGGAAGAATATTGCAAAATCTCCATTCCCATCCCACTCCAGGAGAAGGATACTGTAAAATCTCCATTCTCTTCCCACTCCAGGAGAAGAATATTGCAAAATCTCCATTCCCATCCCACTCCAGGAGAAGAATATTGCAAAATCTCCATTCCCATCCCACTCCAGGGGAAGGATACTGTAAAATCTCCATTCTCTCCCCACTCCAGGAGAAGAATATTGCAAAATCTCCATTCCCATCCCACTCCAGGAGAAGAATATTGCAAAATCTCCATTCCCATCCCACTCCAGGGGAAGGATACTGTAAAATCTCCATTCCCACCCCACTCCAGAGAAAGGATACTATAAAATCTCCATTCTCTCCCCACTCCAGGGGAAGGATACTGTAAAATCTCCATTCTCTCCCCACTCCAGGAGAAGAATATTGCAAAATCTCCATTCCCATCCCACTCCAGGAGAAGAATATTGCAAAATCTCCATTCCCATCCCACTCCAGGGGAAGGATACTGTAAAATCTCCATTCCCACCCCACTCCAGAGAAAGGATACTATAAAATCTCCATTCTCTCCCCACTCCAGGAGAAGAATATTGCAAAATCTCCATTCCCATCCCATTCCAGGGGAAGGATACTGTAAAATCTCCATTCCCACCCCACTCCAGGGAAAGGATACTATAAAATCTCCATTCTCTCCCCACTCCAGGAGAAGAATATTGCAAAATCTCCATTCCCATCCCATTCCAGGGGAAGGATACTATAAAATCTCCATTCCCACCCCACTCCAGGGAAAGGATACTATAAAATCTCTGTTCTCTCCCTACTCCAGGGGAAGAATATTGCAAAATCTCCATTCCCATACCACTCCAGGAGAAGGATACTGTAAAATCTCCATTCCCACCCCACTCGAGGGAAAGGATACTGTAAAATCTCCATTCTCTCCCCACTCCAGGAGAAGAATATTTCAAAATCTCCATTCTCATCCCACTCTGGGCCCAGCCAGAGGTAGTATTTGCCAGTTCTCCGAACTACTCAACATTTCCATTACCAGTTCACCAGAACCTGTCAGAACCTGCTGAATTTCACCCCTGGGTTGGATTCAGACCATTTGTGGCAATGTAATGCCTCTAAGCTGATGACTCACTTCACTCCATCACCCCTGCCAGCTCTGCCTGCTCTTCTGCTACAGGACGCAAGCCATGCACATTTGACTTCATCTTAACGCAATCCATTCAATCATCAATCATCTACTGCATATAACAGCTGACTGCCCCAGTGCAGTTATAGCCATACAGGCTCCATTGCAAGAAGATGACTAATCAAATCAATTTTCCACAGCGATTTTCCACTTTTTCCTCCCAAGATCCCATTCAGTTCTTGCCAAGGTTTTTTGTTTTTTTTTAATGGCCTAACGGTTTTCAATGGTCCAAAATTAATCCGGTTCTTTTAATCCCTCTTTCTTGAAAGACATCGGCTCCCAAATCTTCCCAATTGCACGCATTAGAAAAGAGAGGAGAAAAATCAGACTCCACGCAATAAACAAACCACAACTTTCCTGAGTGTAAGAATAAGCTCAAAAATTTTCTTTAATCGATGCCAAGTATGAACAGATGGTTAAAAGTAACAGAAGCAGATAAACCAGCACAGTTAAAAACTATGCTTTCAATATGTGTGTGTGTGAGAGAGAGAGAGTGTGTTTGTGTGTGTGTATTGTTACTCCTCCCCCCCCCCCGCAAATTGACAAACCAAACCAGTTCAGCCTTGGTTATATCAAATCAACAATAATGTGACCATGAGGTAAATTCTTGACCCAATGTAGAAACAATTTGCATATCATGGAAATAAAATAAAAACACCCATGTGCTTTGTTGTCCCAGTGGTACATTTGTCAGATAATTGCTGTTTTTGAGAAACCTTTCAAATTAGTACCCTCTTTCCCCAAAAATAAGACCTCCCTGGATAATAAGCGCAATTGGGCTATTGAGTGCATGCGCTAAAATAAGCCCTCCCCGGAAAATATTGCAACACAGCAGAAGCCATGAGGTGACCACACTCGCTGCCTTCTGCACCTCAAAAATAATAAGATCTCCCCAAAAATAAGGCCAAGCACTTATTTGGGGGGTTACATTTTTGTCTTATTTTTGGGGAAACACAGTACTGATTTATTTCACTGAGAAATTCGGAGAAGTAGCCACAAACTACACAGAGCCGTTGTGTACATCATTTAGAGCTAACATACGAGGAGAGGGGAGGGAAACCTGTGACCGTCACCTTAAAAAGGAAAAACAAATTCAAATATTTACTTTTTTGAGTGTCTGAAATCAGTCATAAAAATAATCTTCTTTTTAACTTTGGTATTGAAGCAAAAGATACGTTTGATATTGTAGAAATGTCATGGAGACAGTTAACCAAAGTGATATATCCCCCCACCCCCCACCCCCAAAAAATAATAGCAGAAAAAGTTCAAAAATGGTAAATTACATAAATCGTGGCTGGAGAAATCAAGAAAACTAATTCAACAGGCATCAACACATCATTTTCCCCCTGATAAATTAGAATTAAAAAAACAAAATTGATTACATACTCTTCTCTGATCATACATGTTTTTCGGTGTATTAATGGACCATTCAACATCGCAAAAAAAGAGGAACAAGGTTTTTTTAAAATATAAATTTCATAAACTGGTGGTGATTAATTCTGTTTAATATCTTTACTTCTCCAGACATCTATCATCCACTCTGAAAATGGAAAATTAATAATAGTAATAATAATCAAATAACAATGACATCACTGTCCATTTCAATGGACCACAAAACTAAAACTCAAGGTTAAGGAACCATTTCATTTCAAACAAGCTTCTGATTTGAGTTTAAAGGGGGAAAAAACATGAAAAATGCAGAATGAAAGTTACATTTCCTAAAAGTGAGTTTGTGCCATTTCAAAATAAATCAATAAAAAGCTTTCTTGACATTATGTCTGAATATAGGAACAACTGTCTTAAATATAACATGCATTTGGGGGAAGGTCCCAGTTTGATATGGCTTAGCAAAAAAAAATAGTACACCAGCTTTCTTGATTTTTGTTGTGATCTTATGTTATGTTTAAATGCAATAATGAGGGAATGTGAGAAGAAGAAGGGGAAAATGAAAGGGGAAGGAGGAGAAGAAGAGGAAGAAGATGAGAAGAAGAAGAAGAAGAAGGAGAAGGAGAAGGAGAAGGAGAAGGAAGAAGAAGGAAGAAGGAAAAAGAAGAAATGCAATAATGAGGGAATGTGAGAAGAAGAAGGGGAAAATGAAAGGGGAAGGAGGAGAAGAAGAGGAAGAAGATGAGAAGAAGAGGAAGAAGAAGAAGGAGGAGGAGAAGGAGAAGGAAGAAGAAGGAAGAAGGAAAAAGAAGAAATGCAATAATGAGGGAATGTGAGAAGAAGAAGGGGAAAATGAAAGGGGAAGGAGGAGAAGAAGAGGAAGAAGATGAGAAGAAGAGGAAGAAGAAGGAGGAGGAGGAAAAGGAAGGAAAAAGAAGAAAGAAGAAAGAGGAGGAAGAGGAAAAAGGAGAAAGAAGAAAGGAGAAGGAGGAAAAGGAGGAGGAGGAGGAAGAGAGGAGGAGGAGGAGGAAGAAGAAGGAAAAAGAAGAAAGAAGAAAGAGGAGGAGGAAAAAGGAGAAAGAAGGAAGGAGAAGGAGAAGGAGAAGGAGGAGGAAGGAGGAGGAGGAGGAGGAGGAGGAGGAGGAGGAGGAGGAGGAGGAGGAGGAGGAGGAGGAGGAGGAATGTTTCCTGAGTCTCTCATTTTCCTTTCTGTCCTTGGATGGTCCAAATTAGGAGCAAAACATCCATGCTAGTCTTCCCACCTCCAAATATGGCCCCGGTAGACTGAAAGATCAGCCAGGAGGTCAACTGAGGAGATCAGCCCCTAAGTATGAAAGAACATTCTTAGAAGCTGACATTATTCTAATTTGGCAGAACTATTCCAGTTCTTTGGATCCAGCATGCCCTACAGAACACCTTCAACAACTACGGAAGCCAGACATTGGTCTACTCCAGATAAACAGCAGATCGGATGTCCCGTAGAGGAGCAGGTAAAGTCATTCTATAATTGAAGGGTCTCCTGTCATTGTACATCCTCCTTCTAGGGTAAGAGGTCTAGGCAAGCCTGCAACCCTTCAGTTTGCTCCACTGAGAGAAAACCCTTCCCCCTAATATACCCTGTTTTCCCCAAAATAAGACCTACCCCGTATAATAAGCCCAATCCGGCTTTTGAGCACATGCACTAAAATAAGCCCTCCCTGAAAATATTGCGACACAGCAGCAGCAGCCATGAGGTGACCACGCTCGCCGTCTCCTGCACCTCAGAAATAATAAGACCTCCCCGAAAATAAGGCCAAGTGCTCATTTCAGGGGTGAAAAGAAAATAACACCATGTCTTATTTTTGGGGAAACACAGTAGTAATTTTCCAGGTAGAGGGAAGATCCCCTGCCCCCCCCCATCTCTCCTCTCAGTAACAGCTAAGCCTAGAATAAGACAAAAATAATTGCCTAAGACAAGAATAATTGTCTCACTTTCTCTCAGCTATCTGCAGTGGGATTTCTTAGATAGAAGACCTATTGCTAAAATATCTGCCTCCAGGCTGAAGTAATGAAGAAGTTCAGTAGCAACTTCTCAGAATTTCACCTTTTCTCAACATTCTCTTCCAGGACTAGAGTAGAGTAGAGTAGAGTAGAGTAGAGTAGAGTAGAGTAGAGTAGAGTAGAGTAGAGTAGAGTAGAGTAGAGTAGAGTAGAGTAGAATAAAATAGAATAGAATAGAATAGAATAGAATAGAATAGAATAGAATAGAATAGAATAGAATAGAATAGAATAACAGAGTTGGAAGGGACCTTGGAGATCTTCTAATCCAGCCTCCTGCTACACCACTTCAGACAAAGGGTTATCAAATCTTTTCTTAAAAACTTCCAGAGTTGGAGCATTCACAACTTCTGGAGGCAAGATGTTCCACTGATTAATTGTTCTCACTGTCAGGAAATTTCTCCTCAGTTCTAAGTTGCTTCTCTCCTTGATTAGTTTCCATCCATTGTTTCTTGTCCTGCCCTCGGGTGCTTTGGAGAATAGCTTGACTCCCTCTTCTTTGTGGCAGCCCCTGAGATATTGGAACCCTGACTTCCATTCTCCAGCTTCAACTAATCACCTTCTATCTGACAAAAGCTTCTGAAAGTGTCTGAAATGTCCATTCTCCGAGTCCTTGAAGATATCTACCCTTCTCGAAACAAATAAAGTACTGAACTGACTCTCTTGTCGACCTCCAACCTGAAGGATGGGGTCATTTTTTTTATCTCAAACCAAATGCTCGGGTGAACTTCGTTTTCCCATTTTCAATTTAGTTTGAAAATGTAGGAGAATGGCCTTCCTCTTTCTCTCATTTACACTGAAATCTAACTCATACGAAACGGGTTTAATATGGTTCTTTTCTTGTCCAATGTTTATCTTTTTTTTTTTCTTTTGTCATATTGAAAGAAATAATTTGGTAACATCCTTCTGAGGCCTGCGAGGGCCATGCTGGTGCTTTACAATGTGAACAGACATGATATTGAACAAGGTGGCGCAGTGGTTAGGGTGCAGTACTGCAGGCCACTTCAGCTGACTGTTATCTGCAGTTCAGCAGTTCTAATCTCACCGGCTCAAGGTTGACTCAGCCTTCCATCCTTCCGAGGTGGGTGAAATGAGGACCCAGACTGTGGGGGCGATATGCTGACTCTGTAAACCGCTTAGAGAGGGCTGAAAGCCCTATGAAGCGGTATATAAGTGTAACTGCTATCTGCTTGGTTAATTTCTGAATCGTCCGATGAATCGTAGGGTGAAACTTTGGAAGGCAAGGGTTAGAAACCAGGCCATAGAAGAGGAGAGAGTAAAAGGGGGTTTAACTGAAGAACACGAAGAGAACAAAAAGGGACTAAAAATTTTAAAAAAATAACTAGATGGTTTCATTAGGGTAAAATAGATGAAAAGAGGAATCATGAAAGGATAATTTGGTATAACTTTGAAGGGGCAAATTAATGTTATTGTTTTTATATAACAAGAAGAAAATAAGTTTAAAATGGAAAACATGAGAAGAGAATAATAGGGTTGAAATTGGAAATAGAATGATGATGTAAAATGGATTGTCTAAAAGGGGAAAACCTGGACAAGACTTTGTTCATTAATATGTTATTTGTATTTTTTTAAAAACAAACAATAAAAACTTTATTTTAAAGAAGATGAATCGTAGCATCTATGTTTTTTATGTTTTTGCACCATGGGAAATTTTTATCTCCGCATAAGGATTCCTCCAACCCTTGGACCTCACTGGGACACAAGTTCTCACTCTACTCTGACTGGTCCTCTCCAACTGGAGCCCATCCTCAACGTCTATTCTTTTTACAGACCACCAGTTCCTTAATAGATAGCAGAAAAGTAAATCAAGACCCCGAAAAGAATATTAGGAAGACTCCGTAAACAGTAGGATGTACCTCCAGGTCTTGCAAAGGCATTTCAGTACGTGTAGTGCAAAGCCAAAGGAGTTTAACAGAAGGGGGGAACTTTGCGAGATGTCAGACATGCCAAATGCCGAATGCGATATGAGGATATGGCCTTATTCCATATTTACCTAATTCCTTTGCCGTGAATTATACATGAGGAAGCAATGCTTGTATTTCCAAGCTACAGCAAGCCCTAAAGATTGTCTCATCCTTGCCAAAAGCAAACGAGGGAAGCCATAACCCAAAAACCACTTCATGCAGTACTCTCTCTCGTCAACATGCAGAGTTAAGGATTGAGAACAGTAGTAGATAAACGCAAGTGTAGACATCCAAACCGAGGAGCAAAGGAGTTAACTAAGCTGATTGAGGCCTCAACTTCCTGGGCAACGACCCTCTATGGCACTAAGCTGTTTCTTGCAGAGATAACGCAACTGTCAAGTCAGTTTAATCCAAGGAAGCTAGTTTAGGCTACCAAAGCCAATCCTCTGGTTGTACAGAGGAAGAGGTTGACCAAAAAGGGGCTCATGGTATGAAATGGAGAGTAGGCTTCGTTCTTTAAATCCTTTTCATTGATCCCTGGAAGGGAAATGTGCTTGTTCGAACAAATATTCCCCATTGATCTGAATCAAAGAACCCACATTGGTGCAGCTTTCTTCACCCGTGTTCCTATTCTGAGCAAAATTGTGTTACATTATTTTGCCTAATTTTTTTCTCCCCCTTTCAGTTTAAATCCATTGTGCGTCTTTTGTCGTTTTTTGGGGAAATGACATAGAGGGGAAAAAACTCTCCTCTCTACGATGGAAGGAAGGGCCCATGTCCATAGCATCGGTGTGTAAAAGAAATCCCAACTCTGACTTTTAAAAAGTCAAGGTCCCCCTCGCACATATGTGCTAGTTGTTCCTGACTCTAGGGGGTGGTGCTCATCTCTGTTTCAAAGCCAAAGAGCCAGCGCTGTCCGAAGACGTCTCCATGGTCATGTGGCTGGCATGACTAAATGCCGAAGACGCACGGAACGCTGTTCCCTTCCCACCAAAGGTGGTCCCTATTTTTCTACTTGCACTTTTTATCTGATTTCGAACTGCTAGGTTGGCAGAAGCTGGGACAAGTAACGGGAGCTCACTCCGTTACGCGGCGCTAGGGATTCAAACCGCCGAACTGCCGACCTTTCGGATCGACAAGCTCAGCGTCTTAGCCCCTGAGCCACCTCGTCCCTATCAGCTTTTTAAAAAGGAGTCGTTAAAAAATGTTGACATCCCCATGTTGGTTTAAAATGTACATTATTTCCTTTGGTAGCCTACAACTTCAAGCCTTGCACCTTTTCAAAAGCTTATCTTGAAAAGTTTCCCTCAAGCAAGAAACTGTAAAATCGGAAGACCAGATGATCAGAATGAATCTTTTCTTTTAAAAAAAAGGAAATCAGAGTTGTGTTGAGTCCGTGACATCATTTCCATTATTCCTGTCACCCATTCATTTGGACCAAGCATAAGCTTTGGGGTGGTTTTTTTTCCCCTAGAGCCCTGGAATGTTTGCATTTTCAAAAACTCAAGGAATTGGGGAAGTTTGAATCGGGGCAGAAATAACGGGGGGCGGTCGGCTGGGAATTTGTAGCCCAGTTTTGGAAGGCAGTCAACTCCCCTTGGCTTCTCCTAAGGAGGGTAGGAAGGTCCGTCCTTGATTCGGTGACAGGATGCCAAGGAGCTCCTGCCAAGGAAAGATGACATCTCTCAAGGCAGGCGCACAAACGCACACCCCACAAAAAAAGAGACAAGAAAAAAAAGGCAAGATGAGGGAAACAGCAAACTCTCTCAAAGCAAGCTGGAGGGAAGCTGAGTTGTGTAGAAAAAAAATGATTACAACTTACTTGGCAAAGGCAAAACCAAGTTGCAAAGTCATCCTGCCTCGGAAGAAAAGATCCAGAAGGACGTCGAAGGTGCCTAACAGTTGGTAGTCCCGCTTTCCCACTTCCTCTGTGCCCTCCCCCCTAAACTAACTCTCTCTCTCGGTCTTGCTGTGGCACCCACGCTGAGCAAGGAGTGGCTTCTAGTTGGCCCAGCCTCGCCTCCTGAGGTCGGAGTTCATCCGCGAGATACTTCCAGCAGTTCAGTGGGCGTGAGGATTAAAAAGGCACTAAAGCAACAATCTCAAAATCAATTGGTCGCATCCTCGGAGGGGGGGGGAGTGTTCCAAAAGTCTCTTTCCCCCTCCCCCATTCCAACAACAGCTGTGGAAAGAACTGGTCTGCAAGTTTGAATGCATATAATAAATACGTTTTTATTTTACATTCTAAGAATGCACCAAAAGGCATGCTTCTGCCCCCTTTTTTTGTTCTTGTTGCTGTTGTCGTTTTGTGTTTCCTGATTTACAGACTCTTTTAGGCATTGCTCTCTCTCTATATATATATATATAGAACCTTTAAATTCCCATACGAGTTTTCCCCCCTTTAAGGGTTGAAATAAGTGTTCCTTCCCAACAAGGCCAAAAGCAGAAGCCAACTAATTTCCCTGAGTAAACACAGGAAAATAATTGAAACTATGTAATGAGAGCTTCCTGGCCCTTCAGTCCCAATAAGCCGTTAATTAATTAAACAAACAAACAGAAAGAATTACTATTATTATCATCATTATCGTTTTTTTTCTCTTTTTCTTTTTTTTCTTTTGTTTTTTAACCAAACTCATGCATTAATTAATTGGAGCTGCGCCTTTTTTTTTTGTCAAATAGGCCATAATGCTGAATATTAGAACATGCTTTTTGGATCTCCAAAAAAAAGAAAAGAAAAAGTTTGTTTTACCCATTTGACTAACATATGCACTTAAATACAGTACTTTTTTTTTCGGTTACTAATTAGATACTTCGTAAAATTAAAAAAGGAGTGCACTTTTGGTGAATGCAAATTGAAACCAACCGAAAACGAAGATTAAAATTTTTTAAAAAAGAAACAGAACAAAAAAAAAACAGGCCTATTTTAAAGGAGGTGGGTGAAAACAAAAGCTTATTTCCCTATTTTCTGAGGTAATGGGCCAGGCATGCAGTTATAAAACAGAGAAGTATCAAAGTCCATGCTTCTATTAAATTCTATTGTGCTGTCTTGCAGGTGAGGAGCTAAAAATATTTGCATCCAGTTCTGGTGGGGGGGGAACTCGGGACCTTAAAGACCCCTGAAAGACCCCTTGGTAGCACTGCATACATTTTGTCTCCCCACTCCCCATCCCACCCCTGGGATGGGTATGCCTCAGAAGGGTGTACCACCAACCCAGAATGACCTGGCATATGTTGCGTAAAGTGCTGTGGGTAGATCCGTTAGACCAAATCTGCCAACCCTTTTTTTGCCAAGGGGACTGGATTAAGTTGGTCCTCCAAAGCAGTGGGGAATATCTACTGCACTTTTATTACTGCTGAATATAGTCTGGATGCATGTTCTTGGATGCATTGTGCAGATTTAAAGTTTTTTTTGTTGTTTTTTTAAATAGAAACTTTTCCTGTATTCCATGCATATTTGTAAAAGTCCTCTCAGGTTGATCGTTAAAAAGGAAGTGAACGAAACCCAAACACCCCCCCCCCAAAAAGAAAACCCAACAAAAAAAAAAAGTAAAGCGAAGAATTCTAGGGCTAGAAGCATATGATACTTATTTATAACTAGACTAGTCCCATGAATGATCGTTAACTATTCATACCCACCGGAAAATAACTTTTTGGAAACAAAATTCCTCCCCCCCAGCCCACCCACCCCCCAAAATAAGAATAATAATATCCCCCCAAAAAATAATAATTGTGAATCTCGTTCATGGATCCTGAAAGCTTCTTGAGGCGCTGAGCAAAATTTGTAATGCAACCACATTATCTCGAGGTAAAGCATTCAACGACATACTCGTCAAGCATCTACACAGGGAGGGCCACCACTCCAACCCCCTGAACGTCTCCAAGCTACCAACGTGGATTTTTTTTGTTTTGTGTTTCGTTTTGCTTTCGCCTTTTTCCTTCCCTACATGGCCTAAACATCTGTCAGCAGCTTGGTTTTATTGACACAGTTTTGGTTGGCTAAGGTGTAGTTGCCAGTTCTGAGGGTGGCCTCCCTAAAATTGTCTATGCTATTATTCACATCCTCTTCAATTTCCATATACTCAGATTTGCTGATGGTGGAGGAGCTACGGCGACTCAAGTCAGAGTCAGAGGCTAAGTTAGGAGAGCTAACTTTAAGTAACTGAGCCTGTTCTTCCCCTTCTGTTTCTCGGTGGTAGAAGTAGTTGAAGTTGGACACAATGACAGGTACAGGCAGGGCAATTGTCAGCACACCAGCAATGGCACACAAGGAGCCCACAATTTTGCCTCCAATTGTCACAGGGTACATGTCACCATATCCTACAGTGGTCATGGATACCACTGCCCACCAGAAAGCATCGGGGATGCTGTCGAAAAAAGTCCCAGATTCCTCAGCTTCAGCAAAGTACACTGCACTGGAGAACAAGATCACCCCAATGAAAAGGAAAAAGATAAGCAAGCCTAACTCCCTCATGCTGGCCTTGAGGGTCTGTCCCAGAATCTGAAGTCCCTTAGAATGCCTGGAGAGTTTGAAGATGCGAAAGACTCTTACCAATCGGATGACCCTCAGGATGGCCAGGGAGGTGGCCTGTTCTCCTTTGGGAGGCCCCTTCTGCTCAGCCATCTCTGTGCCCAGGGTGATGAAGTAAGGGATGATGGCCACTATGTCTATGAAATTCATGATGTTCTTGAAGAACTCGGGTTTGCTCGGGCAGGCGATGAAGCGCACCACCAGCTCGAAAGAAAACCAGATGATGCACAGGGTCTCCACCACGAAGAAGGGGTCGGTGAAGATGTTGGGCTTGCGGTAGATGGTGGAGTTGTCCGTGCGGTTGAAGAATATATAGGCTCTATCCTGATCCTTTAAGGCTGGCAAGGTTTCCAGGCAAAAGATGACGATGGAGATTAAGATCACCATGACGGAGACGATGGCAATCACCCGAGCCGGCCCAGAGCTCTCCGGGTATTCAAAGAGCAGCCAAACTTGTCTTTGATATTCCTTCTCAGGTAAGGGCTTCTCTTCCTCCTTAATGAAGCCTTCGTCCTCTCGAAATTTGTCCATGGCCTCCTCCCCCAGTTCATAGAACTTGATCTCCTCAGAGAACATGTCCAAAGGAACATTCACTGGCCGGCGAAGCCGTCCCCCAGACTGGTAGTAATAGAGGATGGCATCGAAGCTAGGGCGATTCCGGTCAAAGAAATACTCGTTCCTCAGTGGGTCAAAGTACCGCATGCGTTTCTTGGGGTTCCCCAGCAAAGTGTTGGGGAACTGAGCCAGGGTTTTCAGCTGCGTCTCGAACCTCAGGCCAGCAATGTTAATCACCACCCGCTCACAGCACTCGTGGTCCTCGTGAGACCCTGGCCGGTAGCTATCCTGAGGGTGGCCTGGCAAAGCCAAGGTTTCGTCCAGGTTGTCCCCAGCCATGACAGTCATGGTGGGAGATGGAGAGTTGGGGCCCGAAGAAGGAGGAGGAGTCCCCTCCCAGAGCCGGCCAGCGAGCGATGGAGGGAGGAGGACTTCGGAGATATAACAAGGGATCCGGGAGGGCAGAGTCAGCGCATCGGTGCGGCGGGTGCTGAAGTGGACAGCTCTTGGGATAGAGTTAGCGCATCGGTGCGGCGGGTGCTGAAGTGGACAGCTCCTGGGATAGAGTTAGCGCGTCGGTGCGGACGGTGCTGAATTGGACAGCTCCCGGGCCAGGAGACGGCAAGGATGAAGAAGGGGAAGTCAAGAAGAGAAAACGGGGAACGGGCTGGGCCGGAGGGACTCCTGGCTGGAGAAAGGAAAGGAAATGGGGAAGGGGGCTAGTCATTGGGCGGGGGAGGGGAGAGCGGGGAAACAAGGCAGAGGAGTAAGTCGGACTGGCTCCACGAAGGCAGGAGGAGAGTCCGGGCCTCCACGCACGTGTGGGTGGGAGAGTAGTGGGAGGGGGGGGGGAGAAAGAGAGACAGGCTACGGGATGGACCCCCGCCAGTCTTTGGCCACTTGGACTTTTCTTGCAGGATGGGGCCACGCGGCGGAGGCGGCGGCTGCTGCGGCTCCTGCTGCTGCTGCTGTTGTACTGCGGCTCCTGCCACCGTTAAATAAATAAAGAAACAAACAAACAACCGCTGCTTCTGCCGCGGCGGCGGCTGAGGTGAAGTAGCCCAGATGCCGACTCAGCAAGATCCGGCGACTTCCCCTTGGCTCTGGGCTGGCCCTGGCTTACCAGTGAGGGCTCCCCTGAGATGGAGAAGGGAGGGAGAGGCGGCTTACGGGCAAAGACTGCAAAGGATGAGAAGGTATTCATTAAAAAAAGGTTTCCCCCCTCCCCCCTCCCTCCCTCGCCATCCCAACGCACCAACCCCCCCCCCCCAAAAAGGCCAAAGCCAGAAGAAGTGCCGCATGCTTCCAGGGAGGGTGGGGGCGACCCCAGCCTGGAGGCTTTCGGGCTTGCCCACCTGGGCGGCCAGCGACTCCCGCCTCGGAGCTCCACGCCCTCTAAGTTCAACGGATCGCCCCCGGGTCGAACGCGCCCCGGGCAGGCTCCGGTCGGGTCATGCACTGCAGCGGGGAGGCGGTCACCCGAGTGGGAAGCGAGAAAGCTCACATTTAAAGAAAAAAAAAATCAGTGGAGGCAGGAAGATGTCTTAAAAGTTTGAGGGGGGGGGATGTCATTCTTCCGCAGCTCCAGATTTGGGGGGGGGGCACTTAAGACACCGGTGCAGGGGGGGACGGGGGCGAGGAGGGGGGGAAATCCGTCCGGGTTTAGTCGCCCCTCCAACCCATCCTCTTTCCCTCTCCTCCCCTCCCCACGTGCGGCATCCCAGCTTCCCCGCAAAGCAGCGCAAAGTTGCTCTGGCTCTCCTTACCTTGCGGCGGGAGGTTGAGGGGGAGTGGGGGGGGGCGGGGGGAAGAGCGAGCGGTCCTGCTGCAGCGCCCGCGCTCCGAGCCCGCTCAGGATGCGTCAAGGCGCGTCGCCCGCAGCACTCTCAAACCCGCAACACCGCCGCCGGTCGGACTGCGCCGGGGATCCCCTTCCTCCCGAGCTGGACGCGTTTCGGGCTACAGGGGAAGCTGGTCAGGAGGATAGAAGTTGGGTCTGGAGGACCCCCCGGGCGTCCCCCTCGCGCCTCCCAGCTCCGGCAAGGCGAGGCGGGCAAGCGCGTTGCGGGTCTGCCTTAAGGATGGATGGAGCGGCGCAGCGGTTCTTCTCCTTCTCCTCCTCCTCCTCCTCCTCTTCCTCTTGGCGTGGCCGCGGCCGGGGCTGCCTCGTCTCGGGGGGGCGCCGAAGAGCGGGAGCCGGCGGGCGCTTGCGGCAGACGCGGAGCTCAGCCGAGCCGGGCCGGCCATCCCCGACCGCGCTGCAGCCTCAGCAGAAATTGCCAGCGCTTCGGCGCAGCTGCAGCTCCGCCGTTGTGCGGGGAGGGGAGGGAGGGGAGGGGGAGAGGAGGGCGGGGGCTGGGAGAGAAGGAGAAGGAGGAGGGGAGGAGGAGGAGGAGAGGAGAAAGGGAGGGTTGCCCATCCTGCGCTCTGCTGCGCTGCGCTGCGCTGCGCTTCTACTGGCCCGGGCGGGCGCGCCCCCGCCAACAAGAGCCGGGAAAGCGCCCCGCCGGCTTCCCTATGCCCTTCCAGAGCATAAGAGACGAGGTCACGTTTGCGCACCGTTCGGAGCCGGACCCGGCGCAATGCAGCCATGGCTGCGGCTGGCGAGGTGGGTGGTGGATGGGGGCGGCCCCGGCGGGCCCCCTGCGCGCTCTGCGGCGGATGGGCCGCCTCCCTTGGGTACCTCTGGCCTCTCCCCCCCCCTCTCCCGGGGGTGCCTTCCCCCTTCCCTTCCCGGACTTGCTTTCCCCATCCACCCAGTCATCCTCGATGGCGTGGATCTTAGGCCAAGCGCCCCCCCCCCAACCAGGCTAAGGGAACGCGGCCCGTGCGCTCCTCGCTCTCCGCCGCGCAGAGGGCCGAAGCCGCCGCAGAGCGGGGTTGCAGCAAAACAAAAAAAAACCCATCTTGGCAGCCGGGTTTCCCTGCAGAGCAGCTGCACCGGGGCAGTCCTGGTTCCTTGCCCGCAGCGGGAAAGACACCCCCCCTCCTCAATTCAGCCTCCCCCCTACTTCTCCCCTTTCCTGACTTCGGCCACAAGCTGTGGACATTTGCAACGGGAATGGCCTGCCTGGAGAGGCATTGGGTGGGGGGGGACTGAAGGAGGAAGCGTGAAAGCTCCGCAGGGTTGGGGTGGGGTGGGAAGGGGTTGAGAATTCAGCAACCGTTGCTGCCCATCCACCCACCCCCAGCGGGAAGGGGAGAAGAGCACCGGAACAAACCACCTAAGAGTAACCAGTCCTCAACTTACACCCAAAATGGAGCCCAATCTTTCTGCTGCTAAGGGAAGACGGGTTTTTAACAGATTTAACAGATTAACAGAGTTGGAAGGGACCTTATAGGTCATCTAGTCCAACCCCCCAATCAAGCAGGGGACCCTACACCACTGATGGCTAACCTTTTGCGTACCCGAGTGCCCACAGTATGCGCTTACTCGCGTGAATGCATGCCAAAAAACCCAAAACAATACATGTGCTGCCCCTGCGCATGTGCCCCCACCCCGGAACATGCCTCGCACCCCTCACATGAGTGTGTGTCCCCCTGGACACCCCACACACATGTGCAGCAGAAACCTGAATACCAGCTGGCCGGAGGAAGGTGCGTGCGCATACGCGGCAGAACTAAACTGGAGTGACAGCTCGCGTGCCCACAGAGAGGGCGCCACATGCCACCTCTGGCACACACGCCATGGGTTTGCCATCATGGTTATAGGTCATCTAGTTCAACCCCCTCCCCCCCTCGCTCAAGCAGGAGACCCTACATCATTTTTGACAAAGGGTAGTCCGATCTCTTCTTGATGAAGAAGAGGTTGTGATAAGATGGGGATGAAGTGAGCTGGAATCACTGCAAGTCGTTAAGTTGCCGACATGGTTGTGAAGTCCATCTGGCTTCCCCAATGACTTTTTTGCTTGTCTGGAGGTCGGCCCAAAATAAAGCTGAAACTGGGATCACATGAGCACCAGGACACTGCAAACCATCATAAATAGGAGACAGGGGGTCCTATGTCCCCTTTTTAGTGCCGTTGTAACATGGAATGGTCACTAAATGAATTGTTGCAATTCTGAGGACTATCTTCTCTCTCTCCCCCCCCCCTCTCTCTCTCTCTCACACACACACACACACACACACGCTGGGCATGATGGAAAGCTGGTCTCCCTGATGTTAGATCATCTTAATCAAAGTTGGATCGGAGGGGGAAATAAATACTTTGAATTCCTAGATAATCTATATCGACTTCAATTCGCAGCATAGGGAGTCCTCGACTTATGACCACAAGCGAGCCCAAACGTTCCGCTGATAAGCAAGACAGTGGTTAAGTGAGTTCCGCCTAGTTTTACGACCTTCCTTGGCTCAGCCGTTAAGTGAATCCCTGCAACTGTTAGTAACCCCATTCTTAAGTAAATCTTGCTTCCCCTCCCCCTGAATTTGCTGGTCAGAAAGTCACAAAAGGGGATCGCTTGACCCACCACCATAAATATGAGCCAGTTGCCAAGCATCCAAATTTGGATCGTGTGACCGTGGGGATGCTGCAACGGTCGTAAGTGTGAAACAAATGTACTTTTTGCAGCGCTGTTGTAACATCGAATGATTTCTAAACAAATGGTTGTAAGTTGAGGACTACCAGTAGTTGTCTGGGAATATTTGGGAAGTCTGGGACTTTTGGGGAAGGAAAATGCAGAATCTTGAAGCAAATGGCTAAATCATGGTTTATCCCTCAGATCTTGGCTTATTGGGTCTTCTTGAGTGCCCCGCCATGATTTAAACTTGACTACGGCTTCTTCTTTTTCTTTTTCTTCTTCTTCTTCTTCTTCTTCTTCTTCTTCTTCTTCTTCTTCTTCTTCTTCTTCTTCTTCTTCTTCTTCTCCTTCTCCTTCTCCTTCTCCTCCTTCTCCTTCTCCTTCTCATCCTCCTCTTCTTCTTCCTCCTCCTCCTTCTCTGCTAAAAACTTCTAGTTGAGCACATTGGTCTTACACATAGACACTCCAACCTTCCATCTATTCAGGGTCCTGTGCATAGTATAAGGGAAGTTGATCCCTCAGCCATATCTTCCTTTAAGGTTCTTCCTTGCTCAACGGTCTCCTTGTCCCGACAAAACCACCTTTTATTCATTGACTGTGAATTCTGCTCATTCACATCCAGCCAAGTCTTTCAAGGGAGGATTTACAGTCACAGACCTTATCTGGCTTGGAGAGCTGCCAGGCCGAGATCTGCAAAACTTGGCAAGGAGTCTCGGAAAGTCACAAACCAATTAAGCGAACAAATTGTCTCCTGCAAACTCCACTCCCCTTTCGCTCCTCTTTTATTCCCTCTGGGAGGGGCCATTCATCGTCCACCTGCGGCCTTACTCCCAAGTCAACCCCTGTTCTTTAGCTATTCCCTTCCTCTGGCAACTCTGCGCATGCGCACACTGGGAACAGGCTCCAGCTGTTCCTCTGCCTCACTGATGTCTGACTCCGAAGGCAGCTGATAACTGGCATATGGCCCTGTCCCCCTCTCTGCCTCCGACGCAGAGCCCTCATCAGAGCCTTCCCCAGACTCCAGGACTGGCCCAGGTTCCTTCCCAACCTCCTCACTGTCCGAATCTGCTGCCAGATCCCCTGGCCGCTGGAAGGACACAACACTTCAAGAGGGCTGCATTACGATTTACTATCAACTAGAACTTGCTAATATATGCCATGGATGTTAGTCCATGATTTGATTATGATCAATTGTGGTGCACAGCCCTGGTGTTCTGTGATGTTCCCGTGGTTCGTCCATGAGGCCAATGTGGAGAAAAGACAGGACACGATCTTTCTCGGGATGGAGCGACCAAGATTGGGGGTCTGGTAGCCCCTTTTATTGAGATAGGACAAAGGCAGGAGGAGCAATAGCATGTGATTAAAGACAGCCTGTAAAAGTACAATTTCTAATCTACTGTTCAGGGAAGTTCTGTCTATATATGGTCAAATCCTGGACGTCATTGGTAGGGCACATCTCAGGATGTTATGTTATGAACTATCAGGATGTTATGGGGTTTTAGGAGTTTGTTTTCTCCTGTGTGGTTCAGCGTGGCTCTGCATGCCCTGGTATGAACTGGGCCATGGGTGACCCACACCTACACAAGGAATTATATTACAACAGTGTTCACCAATAGCAATTCAATGTCAAGGCTAATGTACAGGTTGTCCTCGAACTTGCGACTGTTTGTTTAGTGCCCGATCAAAGTTACAACAGCAATGAAAAAAGTGGCATTCCCATTTTTCACACTGACTGAACCACTAACTGGATATCCATGGGGTCAATCGCAGTATTTTGACAGCATATGTCAGAGAACTAAATTGTGTGTAAATATAACAGGTGGTCCTTGGCTTATGACAGTTCATTTAATGACCATTTGAAGTGACCACAGCGCTGAAAAAAAGGGACTTATTGCCATTTTTCAGACTTATGGCTGTGGCAGCATCCCCATGGTCACGTGATCAAAATTCAGACCCTTGGCAACTGACTCCTATTTATGACGGTTGCAGTGTTCCAGAGTTACGTGATCCCATTTTGTGGCCTTCTGTCAGGCGAAGTCAACGGGGAAGTCAGATTCACTTAACAACCATGTTGCTAATTTAATAACAGCAGTGGGTTCACTTAACAGGAGTGGTGTGGTGGCCTAGAAGGGGAGCTCTCGCCTCACAATTAGAAGGCTGTGAGTTCGATCCCAGGTCGAGGCAGATATTTCTCTCTCTCTGGGCACATGGAGAATGTATCTGCTGAACAAAACTCCACATTGGCAACAGGAATGTCATCCGGCCAGTAAACACTCCGCTAGTTTCATTCAGTTGCCCAGACTCCACCCCGCAAGGGATTATGGCGTCATTAAAAGAAGATGATAAGTGGTTCATTTAACAACTGTGGCAAGACAGGTCGTAAAATGGGACAAAACTCACTTAATAAACGTCTCGCTTAGCAACATACATTTTGGCCTCAATTGTGGTCATAATTTAAGGACGACTTGTACGGTATGTTGTCTTTGAATCGCAATCCCATGCAGGAACAAATGATATTCAAATGATATGCAATGATTCTTCCATCAAACAGAACAATTTTGTTCTAATAATTGCTCTCTTTGGGAGAGAAAGATTAGCATATTTCTCGAACTTAAAAGTGAGTGAGTTTCATATCTCCTTTTCTTTAGCAGAGTCATGCATATATTACTGGACACTTTGGGTTTTTGAAGGAGCCGGATATATTTAGAAATGATTTTGCATGCAAATAGCTCGGTATTATTAAAATGCTAATTGATGATAGGCGTCCATAAATAAATACCTTTCATATTGATCCGAAACGGTCAGGATCAATGAAAACATTTGCATGCAATCTTCGGATAAAGAAATCTGCGGGGCGAGGTGAAATAATTTAAACTACAAACATTAAGAAGATTTTTTGGGGGGTAAAAGTTTATTTATTTCTCTTTTCTTTTAAAACAAACATTTCGTCATTCATCAATCTGTGTTGTCTGAGTACACTTGTTTGTGTCATAACAGTTATAGCTTACCACCAAATTCTTTATATGCATCGATTCTTATTTTAACATTACAACTTAATGTATCTCCTGTTACAACCTTTCTCTTCCTAAATTATTTAATTTTATACTTTTTATCCATATTCATTTTCTAACCAATGGTAAAATAACCCCCATATATTACAACAATCAGATTCTTCCTTTCCTTTAATTGCTAGCGTTAATCTACTCGTTTCTGCACAATCTAATATTTTCTTAATCACATTTTCATCTTTAGGGATTTCTTCAGCTTTCCAATTTTGTGCAAATACAATTCTAGCCGCAGTTATTACATGAATAATCAAATAAACATTTTCTTTACTATATTTCCCTGGTGAGATACCCAACAGGAACAATTCAGGTTTTAAGTTCAATATGTTGTTGCCTCATCTTCTCCAGCCGCATTTGAATTCTGGCCCAGCATTTTTTTTTCATTTTTGTACATGTCTACCACATGTGATAATACGCATTAAGATGATCTTGAGTGACCTGTGATTATTTGGGGGAAAAAAGAGTAAAGAATGATTTTACTGAGGAGAAAAAGTTCTTCATTCTCACTGCCACAAAAATAGAAATGTCTAAAGGATAATCTAATAAATCAGCATGGTCAGAAGTCTTCATAGAATCTGGTTGCAAGTACCACTAATCCTCGACATGCAACCACAATAGAGCCCAACATTTCTGATGCTAAGCAAGACATTAAGTGAACTTTTTACCACCCTTCTTACCCAAGTTGTTAAGTGAATCACTGTTCTTGTTAAGTTAGTAACATGGTTGTTAAGTGAATCACTGTTTTGTTAAGTTAATAACATGGTTGTTAAGTGAATCACTGTTCTTGTTAAGTTAGTAACACGGTTGTTAAGTGAATCACTGTTCTTGTTAAGTTAGTAACACGGTTGTTAAGTGAATCACTGTTCTTATTAAGTTAGCAACACAGTTGTTAAGTGAATCACTGTTCTTGTTAAGTTAGCAACACAGTTGTTAAGTGAATCACTGTTCTTGTTAAGTTAGTAACATGGTTTTTAAGTGAATCACTGTTCTTGTTAAGTTAGTAACACAGTTGTTAAGTGAATCACTGTTCTTGTTAAGTTAGCAACACAGTTGTTAATTGAATCACTGTTCTTGTTAAGTTAGTAACATGGTTGTTAAGTGAATCATTGTTCTTGTTAAGTTAGTAACACAGTTGTTAAGTGAATTACTGTTCTTGTTAAGTTAGTAATACGGTTGTTAAGTGAATCACTGTTCTTGTTAAGTTAGTACTCTGCTCACTGCCAGGAGTTTAATCCTGACCGGGTCAAGGTTGTCTCAGCCTTCCATCCTTCCGACGTCGATAAAATGAAGACCCAGATTGTTGGAGACAATAGGCTGACTCTGTAAACCGCTTAGAGCACTGCGAAGCGGTATATAAGTCTCAGTGCTATTGCTATTCCTTCCTTCCTTCCTTCCTTCCTTCCTTCCTTCCTTCCTCCCTCCCTCCCTCCCTCCCTCCCTCCCTCCTTCCTTCCTTCCTTCCTTCCTTCCTTCTCTTATTCCCTTTCTCCTTCTGCTTCCTGGTGCCCCAGTGGTCAAAATGCAGTATTGCAGGCTGGCTCTGCTCACTGCCAGGAGTTCGATCCTGACTAGCTCAAAGCTGACTCACCCATCCTTCCGAGGTCGGTAAAATGAGGGCCCAGATGGTTGGAGGCTGACTCTGTAAACCGCTTAGACCACAGCGAAGCGGTGTATAAGTCAGAGCTGCTCTTGCCATTGTATCTAAAACACCCCTGGTCTATAGTTCTGCTTTTGATTGCCTATGTAATCAAAAGCCGAGGTGGCGCACTGGTTAGAGTGCAGTACAGCAGCCACTTCAGCTGACACTTCAGCTGACTGCTAACTGCAGTTCAGCGGTTCAAATCTCACCAGCTCAGGGTTGACTCAGCCTTCCATCCTTCCGAGGTGGGTAAAATGAGGACCCGGATTGTTGTTGGGGGCAATATGCTGACTCTGTAAACCGCTTAGAGAGGGCTGAAAGCCCTATGAAGCAGTATATAAGTCTAACTGCTATTGCTATAGAGAGCTGAGGTGGCGCAGTGGGTAGAGTGCAGTACTGCAGGCCACTTCAGCTGACTGCTAGATCAGCAGTTCAGCGGTTCAAATCTCACCGGCTCAGGGTTGACTCAGCCTTCCATCCTTCCGAGGTGGATGAAATGAGGACCCAGACTGTGGGGGCGATATGCTGACTCTGTAAACCGCTTAGAGAGGGCTGAAAGCCCTATGAAGCGGTATATAAGTCTAACTGCTATTGCTATAACTGTTTTGTGCAGCCATGTCAGTTACGTTTTGGGCAGGAAACATCTGCTCACCTTTCAGCATACAAAACAAACCTTAGTTTGATCTCTGCTTGTTTCCTAGCTAAATATTTTTAGATGCACACAATGACATTTGTCCCCTGTTGGGAAGGGACAAGAAGGCCACTGCTATGAGCAACCAAACAATTGAGTTCCTGGTTTAAAAATAAAATTTAAAAAATTGCCTCTCAGGCAATTTATCCTTGTGCTCCCTCTTAAGTGAGCAAATGACTAATCATGAGAAAATATTCCAGGATAATAAATCATCCCTTCAGGTTCACTTCGCCCCCTGAGAATTCTTACTACAGAAGCTCTTAAGGGAAGACTGGTGACAGATGGTCTCCTCCAGGGGAGGTGAGACTTCAGTGGACCCGGCTCTTCACTTGGTGGTCAGCACAGAGCAGAATAAGAGAGTTGGAAGGGACCTTGGAGGTCTTCTAGTCCAACCCCCTGCGCAAGCAGGAAATCCTATAATATTCTGAGACAAATGGCTATTCCGTCTCTTCTTAAAATCCTCCAGTAATGAAGCTCCCTCAACTTCCAAAGGCAACTTCTGTTCCACTGATTAATTGTTCTAAATGTCAGGAAATTCTTCTTTAGTTCTAAGTTGCTTCTCTCCTTGATTAGTTTCCATTCGTTGCTTCTTGTCCTGCCCTCAGGTGCTTTGGAGAATAGCTTGACTCCCCCACCCCATCCTCTTCTCTGTGGCAGCCCCTCAAACATTGGAACGCTGCTATCGTGTCTCCCCTAATCAGTGGTGGGATTCAGCCGGTTCGCACCTATTCGGGAGAACTGGTTGGTAACTTTCTAAACAGTTGGGAGAACCGGTTGTTGGAAGAAATCTCCTTTTGTTTTTTTCCACTTTCCAGGGCTAATCCTGTAAGGAAGGCAGGAAGGAAACATTCTGGTGTTGTTTCTAGCCTCATCTTTATTGCCCTGCTTACAGAAACTGCCTCTCCAGTTAACCCTTATTGCCATTGTAAGAGCTAAGGTGACGTGCCCATCGACCTGAGTGACATTGACTTGGCCACGCCCACATGATCACATGACCACCAAGCCCCGCCTACCCAGCTGGTCATTAGGGCAGAGAACTGGTTGGTAAATTATTTGAATCCCACCACTGTCCCTAATCCTTCTTTTCACTAGACTAAGGTAAAGGTTCCCCTTGTATATATGTGGTCGTTTTCCAACTCTACAGATTAAGATTAAGATTAAGATTTAGTTTATTTGTATGCCGCCCTTCTCCGGGAGGGACTCAGGGCGGCGAACAACTCAAAAGGGGAAAAAGGGGATACAAACACAATACACGTAATTAAAATACACAAGAGTCGTACAGCCATACCAGTCGAGAGGGGAGGGGAACTCATCAACCCCAGGCCTGCCGGCACAGCCAGGTTTCGACGGCTTTCCGGAAGGCCTGGAGAGAGGTGAGGGTCCGAATCTCCGCGGGGAGTTCATTCCAAAGGGCCGGAGCTGCCACAGAGAAGGCCCTCCCCCGGGTGGTAGCCAGATGGCATTGGCTGGTAGACGGAACCCGGAGGAGGCCGACCCTGTGCGATCTAACGGGTCTATGGGAGGTAATTGGCAGCAGGCGGTCTGGCTCATCTCCGTTTCAAAGGTGAAGAGCCAGCACTGTCCGAAGATGTCTCCGTCGTCATGACTCAATGCCCGAAGGTGCACAGAACGCTGTTACCTTCCCATCAGAGGTGGCTTCTATTTTTCTACCTGCATTTTTTCCATGCTTTCGAACTGCTAGGTTGACAGAAGCTGGGACAAGTAACGGGAGCTCACTCCCTTACGCGGCGCTAGGGATTCGAACTGCTGACCTTCTGATGGACAAGCTCAGTGCCTTAGCCACATTCACTAGACTAGACAAATTGCTGCAATCCTTCTTCAGATGTTTTAGCCTCCAGATCCCTCATTGTCTTTGTTGCTCTTTTCTGCATCCTTTCCAGAGTCTCTAAGTCTCTGCTTAATAATATGGGGACCAAAACTGGAAGCAATATTCAAGTGTGGCCTAACAGAGCTTTTTAGAGCTTGCATGATCCTGATTCTGTCCCTCTGTTAATGCGAACCATTGGCCCATTAATGGCTCATATTTGATTGTCCAACTGGGTGCTCCATCACTGGAGGTTTTCAGGAAGAGACTGGGCAGTCTCTATCTAGACCAGTGTTCCTCAACCGTGGCAACTTGAAGATGTCCGGACTTTAACTCCCAGAATTCCCCAGCCAGCGGTCATTTGTCTGGAATGGTATAGGGTCTCCTGCTTGAGCAACAGGATGGGCTAGAAGACCTCCAAGGTCCCTTCCAAGCCTATTTTTTCCTATGTTTTCCGTAATAATTCTATTTACTGTTATGTTTTTTCCTGTTACCTGCTCCTATTGGTATCTTGTGATTATATCTCTTTGTTATAAAAATGTACACTGAGAGCTTGTGTACTGGAAAGACAAATTATTTGTGTGCCCAATCAGACTTTGCCAATAAAGAATATTCTGTTCTGTCCTGTTCTGCTGTGTTCCGTTCCGTTCCACTCCAATCTATTCTGTGTTCTATTCTGTCCTGTCCTGTTCTGGTGTGTTCAATTCCATTCCACTCCACTCTATTTTCTCTTCTCTTCTCTTCTCTTCTCTTCTCTTCTCTTCCGTTCGTTCCATTCCACTCTCTTCTCTTCTCTTCTCTTCCCTTCCATTCCATTCCTTTCCACTCTCTTCTCTTCTCTTCCCTACCCTTCCCTTCTCTTCCGTTCGTTCCATTCCACTCTCTTCTCTCTTCTCTTCTCTTCCCTTCCCTTCCATTCCATTCCTTTCCACTCTCTTCTCTTCTCTTCCCTACCCTTCCCTTCTCTTCCGTTCGTTCCATTCCACTCTCTTCTCTCTTCTCTTCTCTTCTCTTCTCTTCCCTTTCATTCCATTCCATTCCTTTCCACTCTCTTCTCTTCTCTTCCCTACCCTTCCCTTCTCTTCCGTTCGTTCCATTCCACTCTCTTCTCTCTTCTCTTCTCTTCTCTTCTCTTCTCTTCTCTTCCCTTCCATTCCATTCCATTCCTTTCCACTCTCTTCTCTTCTCTTCCCTAACCTTCCCTTCTCTTCCGTTCGTTCCATTCCACTCTCTTCTCTCTTCTCTTCTCTTCTCTTCTCTTCCCTTTCATTCCATTCCATTCCTTTCCACTCTCTTCTCTTCTCTTCCCTACCCTACCCTTCCCTTCTCTTCCGTTCGTTCCATTCCACTCTCTTCTCTCTTCTCTTCTCTTCTCTTCTCTTCTCTTCTCTTCTCTTCTCTTCTCTTCTCTTCTCTTCCATTCCATTCCATTCCATTCCTTTCCACTCTCTTCTCTTCTCTTCTCTTCCCTACCCTTCCCTTCTCTTCCGTTCGTTCCATTCCACTCTCTTCTCTCTTCTCTTCCCTTCCATTCCATTCCTATTCCTATTCCCATTCCATTCCCATTCCATTCCCATTCCATTAATTTGCAAGACATTCACATTGGTTTTGGAATTGGTTTTAGTCATTCCTCCCTTCTAACCTTACATAACTATTGAAATAGCCACCTGCCTGTAGCTGATAGCTGTCTTTTAATTCCCAATACCAACTTTTAGTGAAGCTTACATCACAGATTATGCCATAGCCGCACAAGGATCCTATTCCAGGCTCCAATTATATTGTTTGCCTGATAAATATCGTTGCTAAGATTTTAACAGCTTAAGCTGGCCTGAAAATGACAGTTTGTTCTCTCTTAAGCTATTGTGCCTTCAGCTCCGCCTGGATTTATGCAGAGCTGGCTGTCACAGTTTCGATAATAATAGATTTTTAACTGATGTAATTTAATGCAAAACAGGCAGGCCCCAGCCCCCAGTGCTTCTCTGGCTGCTGATAGGATGTGTTAAAGCAAGTTTTGAGTTGGTGCAGTTTTCTACACTTTGGCACTTGGGAGCAAGACCCGTTCTGTTCCATTTCTGAAACACACACCCTAGAAGTCCTCAACTTACAGCCCTAACAACTACTGCAATGCGCTCTACATGGGGCAGCCCTTGAAGAGCATTCGGAGACTTCAACTTGTCCAGAATGCAGCCGCGCGAGCGATTGTGGGTGTACCTCGATACACTCACGTTACACCTATCCTCCCCGAGCTGCACTGGCTTCCAATCGGTCTCTGGATACGCTTCAAGGTGCTAGTTATGATTCCACCACAAAACCATGTTCGACTAAAGCCCGCTCGACGAAACCACGTAGCTGGCGTCATCACAGGGCGACAACAGCGCGGAGACAGAAGCACGCTGTAAACGCTAAACCTAAAATTAACCCCTAAACCTAAACCTAACCCCCCTAAACCTAATCCTAAACCTAACCCTAAACCTAACCCTTAACCTAACCCTTAACCTAACCCTAAACCTAACCCTAACCCCAAACCTAACCCTAAACCTAACCCTTAACCTAATCCTAAACCTAATCCTAACCCTTAACCTAACCCTAAACCTAATCCTAACCCTTAACCTAACCCTAAACGTAACCCTAACCCTTAACCTAACCCTAAACCTAACCCTTACCTTAACTTGAATTGGCTTGCTTTCAAAGCGCTATTTAAAGCGCCCTTCTTTCTCCGTGTTCGCTGTTGTCGCCCTGTTGATGACGTCAGCGACGCGGTTTAATCGGGCGCGCTTTAGTCGAGCGCGGTTTTGTCGTGTCACGGCTAGTTATTACTTATAAAGCCCTTCATGGTATTGGACCTGGGTACTTGAGAGATCGCCTACTTCCAATTACCTCCCAAAGACCCATTAGATCGCACAGGGCCGGCCTCCTCCGGGTTCCGTCTACTAGCCAATGCCATCTGGCTATGACCCGGGGGAGGGCCTTCTCTGTTGCAGCTCCGGCCCTTTGGAACGAACTCCCTGCAGAGATTCGGATCCTCACCTCTCTCCAGGCCTTCCGAAAAGCCGTTAAAACCTGGCTGTGTCGGCAGGCCTGGGGTTGATGAGCTCCCTTCCCCTCTCGACAGGTGTGGTTGTTGGCTATCTTAACTGCTTGTCTTGTATTTGTGTGTTCCCTTTCCCGTTTGAGTTGTTCGCCGCCCTGAGTCCCTGTAGGGAATAGGGCGGCGTATAAATAAAACAAATCTCAATCTCAATCTCAATCTAACAAAGCCTAGGACAGAGATAGCTAATCTTTTGGTCCTCGCGTGCCGAAATTCCGCTCGCGTGCCCACACCTACAATACAACGCGCCTCGCCCTCGTGTGCATGCGCACAATTACCCCCCCCCCCCATCCAGTCAGAGGTGAAGAAGCTTCTTGGATGAGAAGCGAAAGGTTCAAAGAAAAAACAGAAAGTCCAGTTGCCTCCTGAAAAAAGCACCTTTGGGGACAATTGTGACCTGGATGATGACTGAGAATCTCTACAGACTTTTAGCTATACAATTGGGGATGAACACCCTTGGAATGGTGTGGGTGGGAGTAGGAATGGATTTCCAGAGGAAAACAAATTACAGAGTACAGGGACCATTTCCACCACTCAGGTGACCCTGAGGA
Source organism: Thamnophis sirtalis (assembly GCF_051295495.1). Classification (NCBI taxonomy): domain Eukaryota; kingdom Metazoa; phylum Chordata; class Lepidosauria; order Squamata; family Natricidae; genus Thamnophis; species Thamnophis sirtalis. Next base: position 73,975,822 of record NW_028261389.1, read on the forward strand.
CACAGATAAAACCTCCAAGTGCTTCAAAGACCCTCTAAAAAGATGCAAAAGACCAGCTGTCTGCAAGGAGTATAATTCCTTCCATTTTTCAGTTATCTTGTCAGAGCTGAAGAAGCTTCTTGGATGAGAAGCGAAACGTCTCCAAAGAAAAAAAAAGAAGAAAGTCCAGTTGCCTCTTGAAAAAGCACCTTTGGGACAACCATGACCTGGATGACTGAGAATCTCTACAGACTTTTAGCTACACAGTTTGGGATGAAGACCCTTAAAATGGGGTGGGAATAGGAATGGATTTCCAGAGGGAAAAAGTTGCAGACTAGAGGAACAAGAAGCACCACTCAGGTGATCCTGAGGACATAGGTGGCTTCCAAGACCCTCTAAAAGGATGCAAATGACCAGCTGTCTGCAAGGAATATAAATCCTTCCATTCCCCACTGTCCTGTCAGAGCTGAAGAAGCTTCTTGGGTGAGAAGCGAAACATCTTCAAAAGAAAAAACAAAGTCCAGGTGCCTCCTAAAAAAAGAACCTTTGGGACAACCATGACCTGGGTGACTGAGAATTGTTGTAATATAGTTCCTTGTGTAGGTGTGAGACACCCATGGCCCAGTTCATACCAGGGCATGCAGAGCCACGCTGAACCACACAGGAGAAAACAAACTCCTACAACGCCATAACATCCTGATAGTGCATAACATAACATTCTGAGATGTGCCCTACCAATGACGTCCAGGATTTGACCATATATAGACAGAACTTCTCTGAGCAGTAGGTTAGAAATTGTACTTTTACAGGCTGTCTTTACTCACATGCTATTGCTCCTCCTGCCTTTGTCCTATCTCAATAAAAGGGGCTCTCAGACCCCCAATCTGGGTCGCTCCATCCCGAGAAAGGTCGTCTCCTGTCTTTTCTCAACATTGGCCTCATGGACGAACCACGGGAACGTTACAGAGAATCTCTGCAGACTTTTAGCTATACAATTTGGGATGAAAATCCTTGGAGTTGTGTGAGAGTAGGAATGGATTTTCAGAGGAAAGTAATTGCAGAGTACAAAACCCACTAAAAGAACCAGGAGATAAACCTCCAAGTGGCCTCAACGACCCTCTAAAAGGATGCAAAGGACCAGCTGTCTGTAAGGAGTATCAATCCTTCCATTCCCCACCATCCTATCAGAGCTGAAGAAGCTTCTTGGATGAGAAGTGAAACATCTTCAAAGAAAAAACAAGAAAGTCCAACTGCCTCCTGAAAAAAAGTATCATTGGGGCAACCGTGACCTGGAAGACTGAGAATCTCTACAGACTTTTAGCTATACAATTTGGGATTAAAACTGTTGTCATATAATTCCTTGTGTAGGTGTGGCAGTCACCCATGGCCCAGTGCATAACAGGGCATGCGCAGCCACGCTGAACCACACAGGAAAAAAACAAACTCCTAAAAGACATAACATCCTGATAGTTCACTCTAGATGTGCCTTACCCAACGACGCCCAGGATTTGACCATATATAGACAGAACTTCCCTGAGCAGTAGATTAGCAATTGTAGTTTGACAGGCTGTCTTAAATCACATGCTGATTGCTCCTCCTGCCTTTGTCCTATCTCAATAAAAGGGGCTCCCAGATCCCAATCTGGGTCACCTCATCCCGAGAAAGCTCGTGTCCGTGTCTTTTCTCAACATTGGCCTCATGGGCGAACCACGGGTACCTCACAGAAAACCCTTGGAATGGTGTGGGAATCGGAATGGATTTCCAGAGGGGAAAAGTTGCAGACTACAGGAACAAGAAGCACCACTCAGGTGATCTTAAGGACACAGATAAACCTCCAAGTGGCCTCAACGACCCTCTAAAAGGATGCAAAGGACCAGCTGTCTGCAAGGAATATAAATCCATCCATTCTCCAGTATCTTGTCAGAGCTGAGGAAGCTTCTTGGATGAGAAGGAAAACGTCCTCAAAGGGGGGAAAAAAATAAGAAAGTCCAGTTGCCTCCTGAAAAAAAGCACGTTTGGGACAACCCTGACCGGGATGACGGAGAATCTTCATGGACTTCCAACCTGGGACAGTTCAATCCCAAAGCTGCAAGCTTGACCCTCGTCCTCAAAATCTGACCAAGATCCTAATATTAATCACAGGGAATCGCATTTGGACCAGTAGCGCCATTCACCAAAACAACTTCTTAAATGCAATTCGGGCAATTTATGTACGACAAACCGTGACATTATTGGTAAATGGAGAAGAGGCGGGTGATATTGAGATTGGTAAAGGCACAAGACAAGGATGCCCGTTATCCCCCCTACTGTTTATCCTCACATTAGAACCCCTTCTTAGAATAGTGAGGAGTGACACACAAATTAAAGGGTTACGAGCTAAAGTTCAGGAATTTAAGGTCCAGGCTTTCGCCGATGACCTTGTTTTTATCCTGGAGGATCCTATGGCTTCTAGGATACAACTTTTACGTAAAATAGAGGAGTACGGTAGGATAGCAGGGCTACGTATAAATAAAGAGAAAACTGTTAATTAAGAATACGACTCTGAACCAGAAAAGGGAAGTACAAAGCCTGTTAGGGATTAACATGGCCCATAAAATACAATACTTGGGAATTTGGCTCACGGAGAGATGTTCCTCTATCAAGGTAGATAACTATATGAAATTGCTACCAAAACAAACAAGCAAACAAAAAACAAAGCTTTGAGATTTGTAAAAAAAAAAAAAAAGAAGAAGAAGGGGGGGAGGAAAGGAAAGGAAAGAAAAGTTGAGTGATAGCTGGACAGTAATTGCTCGATGCCATTAGGTAAAGTAAAGCAGTGAGGTTTGCCCACCCGTTCCCCGTGTGACATTGGAAATCGCTCATTTAAAAATGCATTTTTGTAATATGGTTCCTAAGGCCTATTCCATTCCCTGCGGCCTGTCCAGCTCTCAAAAGCTTTTCTCTTCAAGAATGAATTTCATTCATAATTGATCGTTCCCACTGCAGCATGACTTTACAAATGGCTTACAACTCTCCACAGCGTTTCTATCCGCCGACTCCTCTTCCAGGGAGGGTTTGGGTTTTGTAGAGCCGCGATGCCCCTTGGAGGAGGGGGGGGGGCTTCGTTATTATTATTATTATTATTGTTGTTGTTGTTGTTGTTGTTGTTGTTGTTGTTGTTGTTGTTGTACAATTGTATCACAGCGGCCAGTTGTTTCGCCGGATTTGGCATTGGTTACTAGTCGGGCCCCACCCAGGGGCCTAGGACGTCGTAACGTATTTTCGCAATATGCGTGCAGATCCAAGCAGTGCGGCTTTTTGCATTTGACTGATGGTGATTTTGTCAATTTTTAACTGTTTTAAATGTAATTCCAGTGCTTTTGGAATAGCACCCAGTGTGCCAATTACCACTGGAATTACCACTGCTGGTTTGTGCCATAGTTGTTGAATTTCGATTTTTAAGTCCTGGTTATTATTATTATTATTATTATTATTATTATTATTATTATTATTATTATTATTATTCTCTCCACTGTGCTGTAGAAGAACACGGCCTCCTGAAAGAGTTGCTGGGAGGAAAGCCTAGTGGGCAGTGCAACTCCTGCGAGAAACGTGAGCTAGAAATATAACCGGAAAGGCCCAGAATTAAGGAGGGTGCAGGACGTGGGCTTCCCTGCACTCTACAACGCCTTAAAAAAAGGATGGATTTCCCCACCCCACCACCCAGTCCCGCAGATCCAGAAAATCCCATCCGTGAGACTGCAAAAATCCCTTGAGCCTTGAGAGGAGCCAACAGGGACTGTGCTTTGCTCATCCGCAGAGGACTCCATACCATATAAAAGCACGTCCAAAAAAAAGAAGAAAAAAAAGAGGAGCAGGTCAGAGAACATGAGGCAGACCCAGAAGGAGACGGAGAAGCAACCTCAAGGGCACGTTGCAACAACATCGATTAGAAAAGGTTGGAGCTGCCAGAGAACCAAGAGGCAGAACTTTGCTCCTCAACATCTGAAGAGTGGGTGTTGAGGAGGAGGAGGAAGGGGTGGAGGAAAAGAAGGGGAGGAGGAAGAGAAGGGGGAGGGGAGGAGAAGGGGAGGAGGAGAAAGGGGGGAAGGGAAAGAAGGGGAGGAGGAAGAGAAGGGGAAGGAGAAGAAGAGGAGGGGAAGGATACAAGGAGGAGGAGAAGGAGGGGAGGGGGGAGGAGAAGAAGGGGAGGGTGGAAGGAGGAGGAGAAGGTAAGGAAAGGAGGAGAAGAAGAGGAGGAGAGGAGAAGGAGAAGAAGGGGAGGAGGAGGAAGGGAGAGGAGGGGGAAGAGAAGACGGGAAGGGGAGCAGGAGAAGAGAAGGAGAAGAAGGGGAGGAGGAAGAGGAGTAGAAGAAGGGGAGAAGGAGGGGCGGGTGGGAGAGGAGGAGGAGAAAGAGGGGGAGGAGGGAGAGAAGGGGAGGAGATGAAGAGGAGGAGAGGAAGGGGAGGAGTTGGGAGGAAGAGGGTGGGAGGGAAGGAGGGGGAAAAGGAGGAGGAGATGGAGAAGGAGAAGAAGGGGAGGAAGAAGAGGAAGAAGAGGAAGAGGAGTAGAAGAAGGGGAGAAGGAGGAGGAGAAGGGGAGGAAGAAGAGGAGGAGAAGAAGGGGAGGAGGAGGGGAGGGTGGGAGAAGAGGAGGAGATAAAGGGGAGAAGAAGAAAGTCAGGAGAAGGGAGAGGAGGAGGAAGAGGAGAAGGGGAGGGGAGAAAGGGGGAGGAGGAGGACTGACCATAGTTTACCATATGCTTTTCCCTGGTCGTTATTTGCTTTGTAGCCAATGACAATGTCCGTTTTTTGAAGCCGGAAAACCCTTCCTCTTTCACTGTCTGTCTATCCGTCCTCACCCACTCTAAACCTTACTTACTAAAAGAAGCATGATTCATCCAAAATAAATATTCATTTAGCGACCAAAGTTACAATGCCACTGGAAAAGAAAAGGTGACCGATTGCCAGTTTTCACGCATGTCGTGACTCTTTGCTGCATCCCCGCGATCGAAATTCAGACGCTTTGGCAACTGGCATGGACTTAAAACAGTTTTGCACTGTCCTGGGGAATCACACGATCCCCTTCGGGGACCTTCCCGGCTGAGTTCAGACAAAGCAAAGCCAATGGGGGAGGGGGAAGCCTAATTCATTTAACGACTGCCTGGTTCCCTTAATCACCTCTGTTGTTTTTTTTTTTTGCTTCACTCTGGCCAAAAGCGTCATAAAAGGGGGCGCAACTCACTTAAACAACTTTCTTGCCTGCCCCTTGAGCCTGGCCCAGCAAGTTTTTACCGAGTATTCTAAGCTGGCAAGCCAGCCCTCTGGATTATTTGCTTGGTTTTTGGCTCACGAAATATCATCAGAGTAGAATTCCTTCTATTTCAGTTTCCTTCTGTGAAGCAGGAGGGGAATCTAGGGTCGGACATGGCCTGCTGTTCTCCTTTTTTGTTGAAGTCAGCCGTTTAAGCCTCTGGGCTTTTAGACAACTTAATAAACTGCCAAGTTAAAAAAAAAAAATTGGAGGTTGGAATGACAAGCTTTTAAGCCTCCGAACCAGCACCTCCCAATAAGAGAGAGAGAGAGAGAGAGAGAGAGAGAGGGAGGGAGGGAGGGAGAGAGGGGGGGGAGAGAGAGAGAAGACTTTCTTGGCAACGCATATGTTGTTGCAAAAAATAAAAAAGGCAATCTTTGTCTCTGCAAAAAGACAAAGAGAGGGAGAGACTGGTTAATTGAAAAAAAAAGACATACATAAGATCATTTTAAAAACGCTACAAAGTTCAGGGCCATTGTGAATGCCACTTACCTCTCAGGAGAATAGGACAGACAAAAGCAGAACACAGAATAGAGTAGGGTAGGGTAGGGGAAGAGCGGAGAGAAAGAAGAGAAGAGAAGAGAAAGAAGAAGAGAGAAAAGAAAGAAGAGGAGAGAGAAGAGGAAAAGAGAAGAGGCGAGAAAGAAGAGAAAGAAGAGAAGAGAAGGAATAGAAAAGAGAAAGAAGAGAAGAAAAAAAGAGAAGAGAAAGAAGAGGAGAGAGAAGAGAAAGGAGAGAAGAGAGAAAATATGGAATGGAATGGGATAGAAGAGTGGAGTGGAATGGAGTAGTGGAGTGGAGTAGAGTAGAGTAACCAGAACAGAACAGTGTTCTGACCGAGGCTTCCCAAGAGCCTGAAGCAAATTCCTGGTCCCGACAAAAAACTCTTTTATCAATCTACTGAGAATTCTGCTCCTTCACATCCAGCAAAGTCTTTCAAGGGAGGATTTACAGTCACAGACCTTATCTGGCTTGGAGAGCTGCCAGGCCGATATCTGCAACACTTGGCAAGGAGTCTCGGAGAGTCAAGAACCAATTAAGCGAACTAATTGTCTCCTGCAAACTCCACTCCCCTTTCGCTCCTCTTTTATTCCCTCTGGGAGGGGTCATTCACCGTCTATCTGTGGCCTTCCTCCCAAGACAACCCTTGTTTCTTAGCTGTTCCCTTCTCCTGGCAACTCTGTGCATGCGCACACTGGGAACAGGCTCCAGCTGTTCGTCTGCCTCATTGACGTCTGACTCTGAAGGCAGCTGATAACTGGCATACGGCTCTGGCCCCCTCTCTGCCTCCGACGCAGAGCCCTCATCAGAGCCTTCTACAGACTCCAGGACTGGCCCAGGTTCCTCCCCAACCTACTCACTGTCCGAATCTGCTGCCAGCTTCACAGGACGCTGGCTGACCAGAACAGCAACTTTGCTCGCTCCTGTAAATGACGCTCAGGATTTAGTTGGGCAACTGGCACAGGATTCAGTTTCTGAGGTCAACCCATTTCTGCTGGATTCAAGATTACTGTACATGTGATCAGATCGAATCAAGAAAACTCTCCTGCAAAGAATTTCTCTGTAGGCTTCTGACTCCGTGAAAATCTCCTTGTGTTTCACACTTAAGTGTGGAAATGAGACCCACACCTCTGATTTCCCCAGCCTTAGCAAAACAGACCATGAGCTAATTAAATCATCTCTCATTATTCTGGCTTTCCACCCCCCTTCCTCCTGCTTGGAGCAACGGAGCAGATGACCTGAGTCTAAATCGGAAGTAAATTGATATTCAAAGACTATAATCATAATTTCTTTAAAAAAAAAAAAAAAGACTAACATCATAGCAAACCTGGATCTACCTAGGAAAAACGGTATGGGCAGAGGTGGGTTTCACATCATTTTACCACCAGTTCGCCACACACCAAAAATGTGAGCGTGCATGGCTTGTGCTTTGCTCACACGTGTGCTTTGCACGCATAGGATGGCATAGTGCCAGGGCAGGTAGATGGGTGGGCAGGTCCACCCACAGGTTGCCACTTTCGGTTCATCCATACCAGGGGTGGGTTCCTGCCAGTTCTAACCTCTTCTATAGAAGAGGTTCCACAAATCTACAGTGCCGTTTAGAACTGGTTCCAGATCCCTCCTCCTCCCATCCGCACATCATCAAGATGAAGAACGACAGGAGGAATTCTGGGAGTTGAAGTCCACAAGTCTTAAAGCTGCCAAGTTTGAACACCCCTGGGTTTTTTTTTCTAAAGGGTTAGTGGTGCAAGGGTCTTGTAACTTGACAGCTTTAAGACTTGAGTCTTCAATGCCAGAGTTCCTGAGCCAACATGACTGGAGGAAGAATTCTGGGAGTTGAAGTCCACAAGTCTTAAAGCTGTTACATTTGAACACCCCTGGGGTTTTTTTTCTAAAGGGTTAGGGGTGCAAGGGTCTTGTAACCTGACAGCTTTAAGACTTCAATGCCAGAGTTTCTGAGCCAACATTTTGGTTGCTAATCAAGAGCGTTGTTAAATGAGTTTCACCACATTTTATAAGTTGCCCACGCCCACCCAGTCACATGACTGCCAAGCCACTCCCACCGGGTCACATGGCTGGCAAGACACTCCCACCCAGTCACATGGCTGGCAAGCCACTCCCACAAAGCAGGCCACACCTACAGAAGAGGTTCTAAAAAGAATTGAAGCCCACCACAGACCCAAACCAATCCAAACCGGCTGAATATCACTACTGGGTTTGGGATTATCAATATTAAACTTTAGGGGAAGAATATGGGTAAGATGGATCACAAGTTAATTAATGGCCGAACCTATTTTGTGACCACCAACCTGGTAGTGCTGAAGCCAAAGGCGGGATATTGCTCACAAGTTCCTTTTATCTTTTATCTGTTAATATTATTCGGTATATGATGAGAAGAACATGACAGAAGAGAAATAAACTCTTAGCCCGCTGTCAGGCCCTACAGCCATCTTTTCTTTTGGATCTTTGGCCTGCCAGACTTTCTAGCATTTTCTATTGTGGGGAAATGGGAGTGGGGATTGTACGGAGTTAGATGCTATGTAGCCATAACAACATTCTTTCCAGAAACCCAAGGTCATCCTTCGTCTCTGCACCTCTGCACCCGACCGGAACTGGATGGGGGGAAGCTGCCAGCATGGCAGTGGGAGATTGGACCATGTGATGGACTTTTGGGTGTGGGCGCAAGATCATGAACTTTAAGTTGGGTGGGGAAAACCGAGAAGCTTTCAGATTCAGGTTTTCCCAGATGTGCCAACACGGCTCTCTTAATAAATTGGAACTTTGAGGAATCCTTTGCCTCGGACTCTGATTTAATTTTGGATGCTATTTGGAATCCTGACGCACACTTAGAGTTTGTTCCTCACAGTCTGAGAATCCTCCCGGTGGCTTTTTTTGCAAATTCCAAATGGCCGTTCAAGTTTTTTGAACCCTGAGGAGAGTTTTCCATCTAACCACTCTGTCATAAAACCCAGATCGGTGGAGGGCTGAGTGATGGTTGTCCTTCTGGAACTGTCCCCCAGCTCATATGATGATACTCATTGTCTGGCAGAGTTGGACATATGACATATGAGCCGTGGTGATGGAGTGGCTAGAATGCAGTACTGCAGGCTACTTCTGCTGACTGCCAGCAATTTGGTAGTTCAAGTCTCACCAGCTCAAGGTTCCATCCTTCTGATATACAATACAATACAATAGCAGAGTTGGAAGGGACCTTGGAGGTCTTCTAGTCCAACCCCCTGCCTAGGCAGGAAACCCTACACTACTTCAGACAAATGGCTATCCAACATCTTCTTAAAGACTTCCAGTGTAGGAGCATTCACAACTTCTGGAGGCAAGTTGTTCCACTGATTAATTGTTCTAACTGTCAGGAAATTTCTCCTTAGTTCTAAGTTCTCTCCTTGATTAGTTTCCACCCATTGCTTCTTGTTTTACACTCAGGTGCCTTGGAGAATAGTTTGACTCCCTCTTCTTTGTGGCAACCCCTGAGATATTGGAAGACTGCTATCATGTCTCCCCAGTCCTTCTTTTCATTAAACTAGACATACCCAGTTCCTGCAACCGTTCTTCATATCTTTTAGCCTCCAGTCCCCTAATCATCTTTGTTGCTCAGGACGAAGAGGCTGTTTTGTTCTCACCATCTTCTGCGCTTGCTGAATGCTCTTGTTTAGGCCTGGTCAAGGCCAACCGTCTCTGCATACCAGATGGATGAGGCCACCTGAAGATGCACCCCACATGACTCCCTTGGGGGCTGGAGATTGGACATTTAACTTGGGGTTGTTGGAGGGGAGGGATTGGGGTAAACTTTTGATGTGTACAATTTTGCGCCGTTTAGCCTCAGATCTTGCTTTACTTCCGCTGCTTTCACATCATGTCCAGTAAAAGTACCTTTTCTCTAAAACAATGGAGTTGAGGGTTTTCCTTTCTTGGATTTTGAAGGAGGCACGCCTGACGTTTATCGTGACCTGTCAAAACCGCGCTCGACTAAACCGCGCCCGATTAAACCGCGTCGCTGACGTCATCAACAGGGCGACAACAGCCAGCATGGAGAAAGAAGGGTGCTTTAAATAGCGCTTTGAAAGCAAGCCGATTCAACTTAAGGTAAGGGTTAGGTTTAGGGTTAGGTTTAGGGTTAGATTTAGGGTTAGGTTAAGGGTTAGGGTTAGGGTTAGGTTTAGGGTTAGGTTAAGGGTTAGGTTTAGGGTTAGGTTTAGGGTTAGGTTAAGGGTTAGGTTTAGGGTTAAGTTTAGGATTAGGTTTAGGGGGGTTAGGTTTAGGTGTTAATTTTAGGTTTAGGGTTTACAGCGTGCTTCTGTCTCCGCGCTGTTGTTGCCCTGTTGATGACGTCAGCGACGCGGTTTAGTCAGGCACAGTTTAGTCGAGCGCGGTTTTGTGGTGGAACTGACGTTTATTCCTATTGCTATCACATAGCCCCAGACACTGCAAACGTCATAAATATGAGTCAGTTACCAAAAGTTCTAATTTTAATCGCTTGATACTGCAACCGTCTCAAATGGGAAAAACAGTCATCAGCCGCCTTTTTCCGCAACTTTGAACAGCCACTATATGAACTGTTGTAAGTTGAGAACTGGAATTGATTATGCCAATAACCAAAGGAATCGCAGTGCCTATATACATATCCGGCAGAAACTTTGCCTGAAACCAATGCGGACAACCATTTAAATGAATTTATTAAAAAAAAAACATATTTAGCAGCAAACCGTATGTAAAACGTTGTTCAAACCGATCTCCTTAGTGTCCTTTAGGTGCGAGCGTTTTCACTTTGAAACCAAATAGGCTTTAAAGAGGCAAATATTTTCTGGTTTAGCGTGCACAGTATAGCGGAAGGGGCTCGTTACAATTCAGTTGCTACGTTCTGGAGTTAGATGGACAGAAGATGGAAGGATGAGGAAGAAACATCATTATTTAAGAAGATCGCTCGAAGGCTGAAGAGCCTCCTTCTCATTCCACATTATGTTGAAGAAAGGGGCATTTAACAAACTCCCCACAGTTACTAGATCTCTGAATTTTGAGTAGTCCCCTTACAACATACCCAAAACATGGCCCAACATATGAAGCTTGGTACACAACTTCAATGATGGTTTTTGCTTCCTAACCAACATGTTTTTGCTCAGTAAGGCCAATATTTGGAAAATGGGGAGCCCTTAACAAGCATCTCTTACCATTAGCAGGGTAAGAATGAGGCTTGCTTTCCATTCCCACAAACCTTTGACCTGCGTCCATCACGAATGAGGACCCCAGGGGTGTATGCTCACCTTCCCCATAGGATCTTCTTGGGAGAAGGAACGGCTGTAAAATTAATATACACAACTCAGGAGGACAACATGGCTGGAATGCTGGTAGTTGTTCTAGATTGCTTGGCCAAGAATTTGGACCTCCCAAATCTGGATATTTTGTTTTTGTTTGTTTAGAGGGTCGAATTTAGGCCTGTCTGTTTATTTGGCTGGATGGAGTGGAAAGCCGTATCGTGCTCCCAGAAAGGACCAGTTCCTGGTATTTATCCACCACTTCCTGGTAAACAGGGCCACTGTTCTTCAGCGCAAACCTCACGGCGGAGTCTTGGTAATGGGGTTGAAAGCTCGGACAGGGATAATTCCGACATGCTGAAGAAGACGGGACCACAGGCTGTAGCACTAGACAGACGGAAGCCGGGGGTTTTCCTGGAAGCAAATGTTTATACCTGTCCAAAAGATAAGAAGAACAATAACAACGGTTACCATTGTCTGTAAAGATTGCGTTAAGGAAGGCAGCTTCGTAAGAGCTGTGGCGGCACAGTGGTTAAAATGCAGTACTGCAGGCTGATTTCTGCCGACTGCCAGCAGCTCGGCAGCGCGATGCTCACCAGCTCAAGGTTGACTCAGCCTTCCTTCCTGGGTAAAATGAGGACCCCAGATTGTTGGGGGGCAAGAGGCTGACTCTATAAACCGCTTAGAGTGGGCTGTAAAGCACTGCGAAGTGGTATGTAAGTCTAAGTGTTCTTGCTATCATCACACACTTATTACAAGTTTATTAAGAGCCGTGTGGTGCAGTGGTTAGAATGCTGTATTGCAGTGTACTTCTGCTAACTGCCGGCTGCTGGGCAGTTCGATCCTGACTGGCTCAAGGTTGACTCAGCCTTCCAGTAAAGTAAAATGTGGTCAGTAAAATGAGGACCCAGCTTTCCTCCCTCCCTCCCTTCCTTCCTTATTCCCTTTTTCATTCTCCTTCCATGTGGCACAATGGTCAGAATGGAAGTACTGCAAGCTAATTCTGCCCTCTGCCAGCAGTTCGATTCTCACAGGCTCAAGGTTGACTCAGCCTTCCATCCTTCCGAGGTCAGTGAAATGAGGACCCAGATTGTTGGGAGCAAGAGGCTGACTCTGTAAACGGCTTAGAGATGGCTGTGAAGCACTGTGAAGCAGCATATAAGTCTAAATGCTGTTGCTATTGCTTTCATGCACCATATACTACAGACTACTTTAAGAGGTACAGATAATCCTCAGCTTATAACCCTTTGTTAAGGGTTGGGGCGCAGCTACAGCAACACTGAAACAAGTGAGTTATGTCCATTTTTCACACAACCATTGCAGCCTTCCTACAGTCACGTAATCAAAATCCAGACGCTTTATATTTCATATTTATCACCGCTTCAGTGTCATGTTATCCCTTTTTTGTGACCTTCTGACTAGCAAAGCCAATGGGGAATCAAAAATTCATTTAACAACCGTGTTGGTAACTGAGCTCCTGTAGGGATACGTTCAACGACTGGGGCCAGAAAGGTCGTAAAATGAGGCAAAATTTACATAACAAAAGTCTCCCCCGGCAGAAGAAATTTGGGATGCTATTGTAGATTAAGGCCCGTGGCACAACAAAACCGTGCTCGACTAAGCCGCGCCCGATTAAACCGCATCGCTGACGTCATCAACAGGACGACAACAGCGAGCGCGGAGAAAGAAGGGCGCTTTAAATAGCGCTTTGAAAGCAAGCCGATTCAACTTAAGGTAAGGGTTAGGTTTAGGTTTAGCTTTAGGGTTAGGTTAAGGGTTAGGGTTAGGGTTAGGTTAAGGGTTAGGGTTAGGGTTAGGGTTAGGGTTAGGGTTAGGGTTAGGGTTAGGGTTAGGGTTAGGTTAAGGGTTAGGATTAGGTTTAAGGTTAGGTTAAGGGTTAGGTTTAGGGTTAGGTTTAGGTTTAGGGGGGTTAGGTTTAGGTTTAGGGGTTAATTTTAGGTTTAGCGTTTACAGCGTGCTTCTGTCTCCGCGCTGTTGTCGCGCTGTTGATGACGTCAGCTACGCGGTTTCGTCGAGCGCGGTTTAGTCGAACGTGGTTTTGTGGTGGAACCGTTAAGGCCTACTAGACTAAGCTGAGATAAGACCTGGATTTGCCATATCTCATTCCGAGCCATGGGGAAGCCATAGTTTGTGGCTGGGCTGCTTCGGAGTGAATCAACCGTCCAAGATGATGCTCTCCTAGCGATGAGAATGGGGCTGAAGAAATCAGCCTAAATTCTCTGCCAAAGGGAAAGATTGGCCCCCTTGCAGCCACACGCCGAGCGGACTCTATTTTCAGAGTTCCGCTAGGACACCAGGAAACTGAGAAACTCTCATGAGCACCACAACTGCTTGAACAGAAGGTACACAATTGTTGACCACAATAGCACAAGAGCTCCCTTTCAATAGGCAGCAGAACTGAGGGCGGGGGAGTAGAAAAATAGTCAGAATGAAAGAAAATGGAGGAGGAACAAAAGCAGGAAGGAAATGGACTCGAGCTCTGGAGGTTGGCGGTGTCCGTCCATAACCCAACTACCCGGAGGTCTCCTCAGATAATGCAAAATCTCCAGCAATGAAAGGAGCTTGTGAAAGAGCTAGTGTGGTTGAGTGTGGTCTGGATTCCCAGAAGGGAAGGGCTGCATTCTGGGTGGCCAAGAGAGAGCAAAATCTAGAAATCTCTTCCCAAGGAAACTGGACTTTTCTTTTTTCCTTGAAGACGTTTCGCATCTCATCCAAGAAGCTTCTTCAGTCCTGACTTCTGTTCTTCGGTCAGAACTGAAGAAGCTTCTTGGATGAGAAGCACAATGTCTTCACACCAGCGGTGAAATCCTCTGAAGTCCGCTACCAGTTCCGTGAGTCTGCTACCAAGCGCACACTTTTGGTAGCTAAGGCGCGCCCGTGCAGCGCTGAAAAAGGAAAATTTTGGAAGCCTCCCGAGTCTGCAAAGGTAAGTAGAACAGCGAGGAGGGAGGGGAATCCGCTGTGCCACGCGATTTAGATCAGCTAGAAAGCAGGAAATCTGACGATTCTAGGTAATATAAATCATGCGTCACAGCTGAAATACTAGTTCAGCCAAAATCGGTAGCACTTTTTACTACGGGTTTGAGTGAACTGATCTGAACCAGTAGCATTTTGTCCCTGCTTTACACACACACACACACACACACACACACACACACACATCTTTTTTTTAAAAAATACCTTTGGAACAACCATGACCTGGATTTCCATAGACAAAATTTAGATAGTTTTGTTGGGAAGAATAGAATCAACCCAGCTCCTCCCTAAAGGTTCTCTTTAGTACATTTCCCGTCCCGGAGCCACACGATCCCCTTTGGCGACCTCCCAATGAGCAAGGGGAAAGCAGATTCACTTAATAACCAAGTGACTCATTTAACAACAGCAGGGATTCCATTAACGAACGAGGGCAAGGCAAGTCGTAAAACGGGACGAAACCCACACAACGAATGTCTCAACACCGTAAATGTTGGGGAACTGTGGTTGGCCGCCAAGGACTTGCCGTATCTGGCGGAGGGGAAAAATATTGAGGAAAGCCATGTATCTTACCGCCTGAGCATGTCGGGAGGCATAATGTTTCCATGCTCATCCAAAGGGGGAGCCCGGCACTCGCTTCTGAACTTCAGCTGCTCGCACTTGTTCACTTCTTTCTTTGTCAGGCTCAGGACCCGTTTCTTGTGCCCGAGGTCCACAAACAGGGCTTCTCCTTCAATGAACTTGGCGTAGGTGTTCCCATCCAAGAGGGAAGGAGGTGGGACCGGCGGCTCAGCCAAGGTGGGCTTCCTGGGAGCAGTGATCCATCGCCACGTGTTGCTGTCGAAAGGCTGGTCCATCCTGGGCCGGTAGACGGGAGGCAGCCTCCCGACATCCAACCAGGTGTGGTATCCCCAGATGTGCCAAAGGACAGCTTCCTCCAGCGGGCAACGCATCTTCTGGAGAACTTTGATCTTGGAATCTGTGCACGGAGGCTTCTGAGTAGCTAGTTTGTGGTAGGGCCGGGGGGAAAATCCAGGCCATGGGATGTATTTCTCGGCGCAGAGGTAGTGCCGTTCTTTCCAGGTAGCCATCTTGAAAAGGCCATCGGAGGAGTCCTAATTTTGGGGGGGGGGGGAACAAGAAAGCGGCTCACAGCTCTCATAAGCTCCAATAAAGTTACGATGTTTTATTTACGTGTCCCATCTTGTTTGCCGCCCATCTAGCCCAAGGCCACTCTGCTCTGATCTAGGCTTCCCCCAAAACACAAAGCAGATTCCTGGTCCCGAGAAAACCCCTTTTTATTAAACGAATGTGAATTCCTCTCATTCACCTTCAGCCAAGGCCTGGCAAACAGTCTTTCAAAGGTGAAGTTACGACCACAGACCTCATCTAGCTTGGAAAGCTGCCATGTCAATATTTTCCAATGCCGCGGAAGGAAAAACTGGGCACAGAGTCTCTGAGATTCACGGACAGATCTTCACACTCCTGAAAAGAACTCACGACTGGACGAACGAATTGTTTCCTGCAGAAGCTCCCTCCCCTTTTGCTCCTCTTTTATTTCCTATGGGAGGGGCCAATCCCCGTCCACCTGTGGCTTTACTCCCAAGTCGACCCTGATTTCTTAGCTGTTCTTTTCTCCTGGAAGCTCTGCGCATGCACACACTGGGAACAGACTCCAGCTGTTCCTCTGCCTCATTGCTATCTAGCTCCAAAGGCAGCTGAGAACTGTCGGATGGCCTTGGCCCCGTCTCTGCCTCTGATGCAGAGCCCTCATCTGAGCCTTCCTCAGCCTCCAGGACTGGCTCATATTCCTCCCCAACGTCCTCACTATCCGACTCTGCTGCCAGCTCCACTGGTCGCTGGTGGGCCGCAACCGACCGTCGGAAGCTTACAGACAATGAATAAAACGTCAATTTTATTCAATGAAAGGGGCTGGAGGCTAAAACATTTGAAGAACGGTTGAAGGAATTGGGTTTGTCTAGTCCAGTGCAAAGGAGGACCAGGGATGACATGCAGGCAGTGTTCCAATATTTGTATGTCTGTCACAAAGAAGGGGAGTGGGAGGGTCAACCTATTTTGCCAAAGCACAAGTAGGTAAAACAAGAAACAACGGATGGAAACTAATCGAGGAGAGAAGCAACCTGCAACTAAGGAGAAATTTCTAGACAGCTTAGAATAATGAATCAGTGGAACTGCTTGCCTCCAGAAATTGTGGGTGCTCCACCACTGGAGGTTTTTAAGAGGCGACTGAACAGCCATTTGTCTGAAGCAGTATAGGGTCTCCTGCCTGAGCAGGGGGTTTGACTAGAAGACCTCCAAGGCCCCCTCCACCTCTGCTATTCTGCTAAAATGCTGGATAAAACATTAAAACAATAAATGAACATCTTACATTTCAAAATGCAATTAAAATAAAAACCAGGCAGGATGTCCATCTAGAATACATGTCAGGCTAAGTGGCTTTGGGTAAACAATATCTTAGAAATTTATAAATTGTGTGCCTGCTTCGCCAGGGGGAAGGAGTTATATTATCTTTGAAATAGATTTATCAGTATTCAACTGGGGGAGGAGAGAATGTATGTATATATGTGTTCTCTTTTGCCTTGCTTACCCACATTTTGGGGGGTGTAGTCTTGTTTAGCATTATTTTGCTTTTGTTTGTGTATATATATACAGCTGATAAAGGAGGATATATATATATATATATATATATATATATATATATATATATATATATATGTCTGTGTGTGTGTGTGTGTGTGTGTGTGTGTGTGTGTGTGTTTATTTGTGCTGATAAATAAATAAAGGGAGACTAGTATAGATCTATTTCAAGCTATTTAGCTCTCATCAGCTAGCCATACCCTTACTGGGATTTGAACCTGGGCTATATTGCACACTAAACACAAATATAACAAAGGCAACAGTAAAAATATTGGGTTTCTGTCATGATGGACTCTTGTGATGAGCCGAAGGGCAGATGATGGAAGCAGTTAGCTTCCTCCCATAATTGGGGCTTACCAGGGGTTGTAAAAAATCTAATATATATATATATATATATATATATATATATATATATAGATAGATAGATAGATAGATAGATAGATAGATAGATAGATAGATAGATAGATAGATAGATAGATAGATAGATAGATAGATAGATAGAGATAGATAGATAGATAGATAGATAGATAGAGATAGAGATAGAGATAGATAGAGATAGAGATAGAGATATATAGATATAGATATATATATAGATATATATATATGAATCCCAGTAGGGGTATGGCTAGCTGATGAGAGCTAAATAGCTTGAGGTAGATCTATACTAGTCTCCCTTCCTAATATGATTTGATTGCTTACTAGTAGCCTATGACTATCACTAAGTGTTGTATCTTATGATTTTTGATGAATGTATTTTATTTTCCTTTATGTACAGAGAGCATATACACTAAAGGCTAATTTCTTGTGTGTCCAATCACACTTGGCCAATAAAGAATTCTATTCTATTCTATTTACTCTACTGTACTGTACTCTACTATCTTCTATTCTATTCTATTCTATTCTATTCTACTATCTTCTGTTCTATTCTGTTCTACTCAATTATCTTCTATTCTATTCTATTGTACTATCTTCTATTCTATTCTACTGTACTGTACTCTACTATCTTCTATTCTATTCTATTCTACTATCTTCTGTTCTATTCTGTTCTACTCAATTATCTTCTATTCTATTCTATTGTACTATCTTCTATTCTATTCTACTGTACTGTACTCTACTATCTTCTGTTCTATTCTATTCTATTCTATTCTACTCTATTATCTTCTGTTCTGTTCTATTCTATTGTACTCTATTATCCTGTTCTATTCTATTCTACTCTATAATCTTCTATTCTATTCTATTCTACTCTACTATCTTCTGTTCTATTTTGTTCTACTCAATTATCTTCTATTCTATTCTACTGTACTATCTTCTATTCTATTCTACTCTGTTCTATCGGAACACTATTATCATGTCAATGTGGTACCCTTAACAGTACCCATGGTGCGACAGCAACTGGAGCTCTCGGAAATGCTCCTTGCCTGAAGCAAAGCTAGGACACTTTTAGTCCAGAACTCCCAGCCTTAGAACAAAATGCACCGTTTGTGAACAATGTTGGCCCATGCTGTTCTTGATGTGACTGGCGTGTTGTCTTTAAAAAAAAAAAAAAAATTACTGCCATTAATTGAATTTAAAAACTAAATCAACAGGAAGAAAAAAAAATCAGAAAGAAAATTACAAAGAAGAAAAACAAGTGAAACAAAAACCATAAACCCATATTCAGAGATACTTATATGTAAGTTCTAAACATTTCAGCGAACGGCAGCCATATTCCATTATAATCACCCCTAGGTAATCTACATATCAATGCGAGTGATTCATAAGTTGCTAACCACTTTTGCAGATATTAAGTTCTCTGGGTTCTATATTTAACCTTCTAATGCTGAAGAATTAAATATATTTTGGATATAAATAGGGCCTGGAGAATCTACTTTAACAGAATAACAGAGTTGGGAGGGACCTTGGAGGTCTTCTAGTCCAACCCCCTGCTCAGGCAGGAAACCCTACACCATTCAAAACAAGTGGCTCTTCAGTCTCTTCTTAAAAACCTCCAGCGTTAGGAGCAACCACAACTTCTGGAGGCAGGCAGTTCCACTGGTTAATTGTTCTTACGGTCAGGAAATTTCTCCCTAGTTCTAGGTTGCTTCTCTCCTTCATCAGTTCATCGGTTGGCATCCATTGTATCTTCTCCTGTCTTCAGGAGTGTGGCAACCCCTTAGAACTTCCCTTGTCAATTTCAATGCAATACAAACATAATTTCAAAACAAAAAAAAGAACATAGGAGAATATTAGCAATAGCAATAGCAGTTAGACTTATATACCGCTTCATAGGACTTTCAGCCCTCTCTAAGCGGTTTACAGAGTCAGCATATCGCCCCCCACAGTCTGGGTTCTCATTTCACCCAACTCGGAAGGATGGAAGGCTGAGTCAACCTTGAGCCGGTGAGATTAGAACCGCTGAACTGCAGATAACAGTCAGCTGAAGTGGCCTGCAGTACTGCACCCTAACCACTGCGCCACCTCGGCTAGCAATAGCAGTTAGACTTATATACCGCTTCATAGGGCTTTCAGCCCTCTCTAAGCGGTTTACAGAGTCAGCATATCGCCCCCACAGTCTGGGTCCTCATTTCACCCACCTCGGAAGGATGGAAGGCTGAGTCAACCTTGAGCCGGTGAGATTTGAACCGCCGAACTGCAGCTAGCAGTCAGCTGAAGTGGCCTGCAGTACTGCACCCTAACCACTGCGCCAGTCTCTTCTTAAAAACCTCCAGCGTTAGGAGCACCCACAATTTCTGGAAGCAGGCAGTTCCACTGGTTAATTGTTCTTAAATGTCTCATTGTTGACTTAATATATGTAATAACATTCTCCCCAAATGGAACAATTATAGGACACCGCGCAAGCTTCTTTAAAAAAAAAAAGAGCATCGCATAGCCAATATCAATAATTTATTCAAGCCCTTCTGATGTAAAGATAATGGAGTCCAATAAATCCATAATATTTTGCAGAAGAAAATATTATCCAAGATCTTTTGAAGGCCTGGCATCGATGTTGACACCTCTTCCCATGGCTTAGTTATCATAGGAATTGCTAATTCTTTCTTCTATTCAACCGCTACAAGTTTGCAGCTACTCAAACTGATTCATCGGTTTTTCTTTTGTTCTTATTATAGCTTTCCTGGTGACAAATCCCTTCGGTTTTCTTGGCATGATTTTGGAAGCGGTTGGTCCTGTCCTTCTCTCTCCTAGGGATGAGAAGAACAAACGGGTACCCAACTGCTTCAGGCCAAAGGCTAGACTAGAACTCACAGCTTCCTGGTTTCTAGCCTGGTGCTTAATCGTCATCATTGTCTGTCAACCGCCCCATAATCCCTTGGAGTCTGGGCAACTGAAAGAAGCTGAGTGTTTATTGGCCAGATGCCCTTCCTGTCGCCAGGGCAGAGTTCTATTCAGCAGATAAATTCTCATTGTGCCCAGAGAAATATGTGGCTCTACCTAGGATTGAACTCACAACCTCCCGATTGTGAGGCAAGAGCGCTACCTCTAGGCCACTCAGCCTGGTGCTTTATCCACTGCCTCAAAATAGCTCTCTTATCATCCACTTTGCATAAAAAAAAAAACAATCAAAATGCCATTTTCCAAAAAAAATCAAATACCACAATCTTTGAGCCAATAGTTTACCATCAAATATAGTTTGTTATGAGCAATAGATATTCAAAGATCATTGAAGGCCCCTGGGAAAGAAATGTGTAACATTTCTCTTATTCCAAAAGTATAAGAGTTACGACCACAACTGAGGCCCACATTTCTGCTGCTAAGTGAGACGGTTAAGGAAGTTTTGCCCCATTTAAGGACCTTTCTCGCCACAGCTGTCAAGTGAATCACTGCAGTTGTTCAGTTAGTAAAACAGCTGTTACGGGAACCCGGCTTCCCCTTTGACTTTGCTTGTAAGGTCGGAAAAAGGGGACCCCGGGATACTGCCAGCGTCGTAAATACTTGGCCAGTTGCCAAGTATCCAAATTTTGATCATGTGACCAGGGGGATGCTGGAGTGGTGGTATGCGTGAAAATTGGTCTTAAGTTCCTTTTTCGGTGCT
This sequence comes from Thamnophis sirtalis, assembly GCF_051295495.1. Taxonomy (NCBI): domain Eukaryota; kingdom Metazoa; phylum Chordata; class Lepidosauria; order Squamata; family Natricidae; genus Thamnophis; species Thamnophis sirtalis. The sequence goes on from NW_028261389.1 coordinate 73,996,541, forward strand.
GTTGAAACTTTGAACGGTTAGCAAATGAATGAATGTAAGTCAAGGACTACTTAAGGTAAAGGCAACACATATGTGCTAGTTGTTCCCGACTCTAGGGGGCAGTGCTCATTTCCGTTTCTAAGCGGAAGAATTGGAATTCGGTGGGGTTCTCTCATTTAGGTAAAAATTCCCCTCGCACATGTGTGCTAGTCGTTCCCAACTCTAGGGGGCAGTGCTCAAAGCTGAAGAGCCAGCGCTGTCCAAAGACATCTCCGTGGTCATGTGGCCGGCATGACTAAACGCCGAAGGCGCGCGGAACGCTGTTACCTTCCCACCAAAGGTGGTTTGTATTTTTCTACTTGCATTTTTACGGGCTTTCGAACTGCTAGGTTGGCAGAAGCTGGGACGAGGTAGCAGGAGCTCACTCCATTATGCAGCGCTAGGGATTCGAACTGCCGACGTTTCTAATCAACCAGCTCAGCGCCTTAGCCACTGAGCCACCGCGTCCCAGTCAAGGACTACTTATAAACAGCTATATTGTAATCTGCAGGCCTATATACCTCAAAGACCTTGGAAGAAAATCTGCGTAAAACAACAAAGGGAGGAGGTGATTGTAAATATTTTGACGATTCGATTGAAAAACTGTATTTCCCCAAAGCCGAGAGAAGCACCTGCCTTCGTTCTGTGGTCTTCGCTCCTCCTTTCTTCTACTTTCTACATAGTTGGGGTTTCCCACTTTCATGAAGAATTGCCACAGCAACTAGTTGTGATGTCACATCCTAGGAACTGTGACTTCAGTCAAGGTCTGAAGGAAGAAAATTGTGATGTCTTTTTCCTACGCCGATGGGGGGGGGGGGATTAAAAACATTCCTGGGCTTCCAATTTTGCTTCCCACTTATCAGGTTTTTAATTTCTGGTTGCAGATTGCCCGCTCTTGACTTATTCATGATATTTGGTGAAAGGAAAGAGGAAGCCTGTGTGACTTAGAAGTTTAATACGGGAATTAATATAAGCCAGTATTAACTTCTCTGTAATCCCATGCATACTTACCTGGACAAATCCCATTAAATTCAGAAAAACCATCCTTCCAAAGAGGCCCACCTTCAATTCAGACTGTTAGAGGAGTCCATCCTTATCCCACAACTCAAATCTGTGATCATTTTGTGCGTAGCCATTAGCGGTGCCCTGATCGAGGTTGACAAAAAGTACCATTTAGTACCAGCCTAAATGTTGGAGATGTGGCTCTCTCGATGCTACATATTTTCATATATGGTGGACCTGCCAAAAGGTTAAGGCATTTTGGATTTTAAAAAATGGTGGATTATGCAAAATATCTTTAAAAGAAGGATAAAGTTTACTCCTCAGCTATTCTTACTAGGTATATGTACTGACTTTACAGTGGTAGAGACTAACTTGATTCTGCATCTAATAACGGCAGCAAGACTGTTGGTGGCGCAATACTGGAAGAAGGAAGACTTGCCTACAACTCAAGAATGGACATTGAAAGTTACAAACTTAGCCGAGATGGCTAAAATATCGGCATATCCTAAAGATCACTCAAATGAGAGATATAAACGAGACTGGGAAAAAATGGATTGACTATGTACAAAATAAATACGGGACCAAGAAATTCCAGTTAGCCTATGCTTAAGATCAGAAATGATTTAAATTGTTTAAAGTTGGTTCAGCAAGAAGAAGCTAAGGTCAATGTAGAATGTTATTAATTTCTTTATTTCTTTTTTTCTCAACAGATTTTAGACTGTGTTTGTTAGAAATCCATACCGTGTACAGGTTCTGGGAAGTCGGGGGGGGGGGGAAGGTGGAGGAGGGTTGGGGGAGAGGGTGGAGGGAGGGGTATATATTAGGCTAGACAAGAATTTGGTGGTAAACTAGAATTATTTTGACATACAAAAAATTGTACTTCGATGTCTTACTGATTGAGGAATAATGAAATGTTTGCCTTAAAAGAAATAAAACTTTTGAAATCAAAAAGTACCATTTGTCATGGAATTGCTTAACTGAAGCTAGAAGTAGAACACGTCAAAGAAACAATGATAGTGTGGCCAAAAAAAATGGTATATTCGATAGTTAGATAAATGGCGGCAACTACGGGAACAAAATTATAAATTAACAATGGCAACTGCACATAAAGAGAATTTGTACAAAGTGATTTATCGATGTCACCTGAAAGATTGGCAAAAATGTTTAAAGACAAATCAATCAAATTGTTGGAAATGCCATCAAATGCATTTGGATATGTACAAAAGAGAAAAAATACTGGGCAAGAATTCGAATACGGCTGGAGAAGATGAGGCAGCAACATATTGAGTTAAAACCTGAATTGTTCTTGTTGGGTATCTCACCAGGGAAATACAGTAAAGAAAATGTATATTTGATTATGCCAGTCTCTGCTTTGCTGTTGCTTCAGCTGCCATGAAACGGGGAGGGAGGGCATGGTATTTGGGAGGGGTTACTCATTGTGCTGGAGGAAGGTTCTGGAGTTCAGCTGCTGGTCGGACTACGCATGCGTGGGTGATTCCCGCCAGGACTAACGGCACCGACATTCCATCTTCGTGATGCCTTTTGAAGTTATCTCACACCTGACACTTGAGAGAATTATGGTTGGACTGTAACTGTGATGCCAAGGGGTGGGGAATGGGCTATTCTATATATCAATCGCTTTCGCGCCTAAATAATCAGATTTCGCTACGCTATGCCTTTAATCATTTATAATTAGTAAAAGTACACTTGATTTCTACACATGGAGTCTCGTGGTCTTCTTTCCTAATTATCTAATGGAGAGGTGCTGACAGATTATTCATGTAATAACTGCGGCTACAATTGTATTTGCACAAAATTGGAAAGCTGAAGAAATCCCTAAAGATGAAAATGTGATTAAGAAAATATTAGATTGTGCAGAAACGAGTAGATTAACGCTAGCAATTGAAGGAAAGGAAGAATCTGATTGTTGTAATATATGGGGGCTATTTTATCTTTGGTTAGAAAATGAATATGGATAAAAAAGTATAAAATTAAATAATTTAGGAAGAGAAATGTTGTAACAGGGGATATGTTAAGTTGTAATGTTAAAAGAACAGATCCATATAAAGAATTTGGTGGTAAGCTATAACTATTGTGACACAAAAAAGTGTACTCAGACAACACAGATTGATGAATGACAAAATGTTTGTTTTAAAAAAATTTAAAAACTTTTTTTAAAAAAAAGGAATTGCTTAACTAATACCAACTCTTAACCCAGGTTGACACATGCCAACTTTTAACCCAGGTAGCTTCAAAGGGTATCCTTTCCAGTGAACTAAATATTGCAAACGGCCCCTATACAGCCTAGAATCTAACATTTTCTTCACTTCAGATGTATTTAGAATAGCAGATTCCCTCATCTGCAGATTCTTCTTCATAAGCGTGTGTTTATTGCTGGTTTAGTGCATGAAGGTCTTGGATGGATGGCATCAGAATTGGTCAGATGGGAGAACAACAGGGATTGGAGGCCATGTTGGGAAGCCAGAAAAAACATCCTGGAGGAAACAATGGCTCGCATTTCGAATAAGGGAGTGGGAAGGGACCTTGGAGGTCTTCTAGTCCAACCCCTTGCTCATAATCCCTATATCATTTCAGACAAATGGTTATCCAATCTCTTCTTTAAAACTTCCAGGGTTGGAGCATTCACAACTTCTGGAGGCAAATTGTTCTACTGATTAATTGTTCTGTCAGGAAATTTCTCCTCAGTTCTAAGTTGCTTCTCTCCTTGATTAGTTTCCATCCATTGCTTCTTGTCCTGCCTTCAGGTGCTTTGGAGAATAGCTTGACTCCCTCTCCTTTGTGGCAGTCCCTGAGATATTGGGACAGTGATATGATCACTCGTCCTTCTTTTCATTAACTAGACATACCCAGTTCCTGCAGCTGTTGTTTTAGCTTCCGGTCCCCTAATCATCATTGTTGCTCTTCCCAGCACTCTTTGTAGAGTCTCAGCATCTTTTTTATATTGTGGTACTCAAACTGGACGCAGTATTCAGAACTGCTAGGAACTGCAGCCTTCCAAGGAACTTAGGCAATACATAACATTTCTTTACAAAAGGCAACCGAAACCTCCTGCTTTAAATACATAAATCCTTAGATAACCGATGGTTTGGACTGGACTGGAAGGATTGGAATAGCAGAGTTGGGAGGGACCTTGGAGGTCTTCTAGTCCAACCCCCTGCTCGGGCAGGAAACCCGACACCATTTGAAACAACTGGTTGCTCAGTCTCTTCTTAAAAACTTCCAGTGTTGGAGCATTTGCAACTTCTGGAGGCAAGTTGTTCCACTGATTGTTCTGCCAGGAAATTTCTCCTTAGATGCTTCTCTCCTTGATGAGTTTCCACCCATTGCTTCTTGTCCTGCCCTCAGGTGCTTTGGAAAATAGCTTGGCTCCCTCTTCTTTGTGGCAACCCCTGAGATATTGGAAGACTGCTATCATGTCTCCCCTAGTCCTTCTTTTCATTATAGACTTACCCAGTTCCTGCAACCGTTCATGTTTTAGCCTCCAGTCCCCTAATCATCTTTGTTGCTCTTCTCTGCACTCTTTCCAGAGTCTCGACATCTTTTTACATTGTGGCAACCAAAACTAAATGCAGTATTTATTTTAAAAGTATTTACTAGTTTCCATCCATTGCTTTTGTCTTGTCTTCAGGTGCTTTGGAGAATAGCTTGAGCCCCCTTCTTTATAGCAACCCCAAATCATTGGAATACAACTATCACGTCATCCATTGTCCTTCTTTTCATTAAACTAGACATACCCAGTTCCAGCATCCCTTCATGTTTTAGCCTCCAGTCCCCTAATCATCTTGGTTGCTCTTCTCTGCACTCTTTCTAGAGTCTCCACATCTTTTTTATATCATGGCGATCAAAACTGAATGCAGTAATAATCTATTTTAAGAAGTATTTATTCGTTTCCACCCATTGCTTCTTGTCCTATCCTCGAGTGCTTTGAATAGCTTGACTCCCTCTTCTTTGTGGCAACCCCTGGGATATTGGAATACTGCTATCATGTCACCCCTGGTCCTTCTTTTCATTAAACTAGACATACCCAGTTCCTGCAACCATTCTTCATATGTTTTAGCCTCCAGTCCCCTAATCATCTTGGTTGCTCTTCTCTGCACTCTTTCTAGAGTCTCCACATCTTTTTTGACATTGCGGCGACCCAAATGAAAAGCACACCAAAGTCACACAGGATCGGGGCGACTCAAAGGGAGCTTTTATTTACCATCGCTAGATTTACATTTCCACGAATTTGCAGCAAGCCAGGGCGAAGAAAAACATCAAGAAGAGCTATTGCACGTTTACCTGAATTCCGAGTTTAAGAGCCTCCGTCCCCCCCCCTCTCGCGCTAAGAATTTACGAGAAAACGGCAACCTCCCATTTTACGGGTGGGAGCTTCGAAACATTTAAAGGAGCGCGGGTGCCTGATATGGATTCGGGAATGGGTGCTATGCCTTTTTTTTTTTTTTTGCCGCTGAGGAAACTGGCCAGAGACTGGGGGGGGAGCAAGAAAAGAAGCATTTTTGTGACCCCCCCCCCCATCTGCCTTCCCGTCATTCCAGCCAGCTGGTCCTGAAGGGATCAGGTTGCTGCAGTTATCCCAACCTGAGGGAAATTTACCTCAGTGATTTCGTTTCCCTGAAGATCAGAGCTGTCCAGGCGGAATCTAACAGAGCCGCCTTGGAGTGAGGCCTACCAAAACAACGATAAAGTAACAGTGTTTGCTCAGAATGGAAAAGGCAACAAGCCTGGACGCTTAGGAGCCATGGGCTCCCTCAAAACCAGGAGGAAGCACCCTGCTTAACCCGTGGCCAAAACTGGGGCGGTTAGATGCCTCAGCCCGTCGCTTCGCCTCTTCTTCTGCCTAGCATCACTTAGGACAGAGGCCTCCAACCTTGGTGACTTTTAAGACTTGTGGGCTTCAACTCACAGAATTCCTCAGCCAGCAAAGCTGGTTCGCCATCAGCAAAGCTGGCTGAGGAACTCTGGGAGTTGAAGTCCACAAGTCTTAAAGTCGCCAAGGTTGGAGGCCCCTGCTTTACACCACACAAACCCCTATTTTCAAACACGTTTCAAGGGAGCTATCAGTGGATCGGAGCTGCTCAAAAGTCCCCCTTCCTTCTGAGATTAGGACCCGCTCAGCGCGTCTTCTTCCGAAGCACCATTTCAATCCGGAGGCGTCTGGTTTGAGCCGAGATCACCGTGCTGCGCCTCGAGCCTCGTTTAAGGCTGCCCCCTCCGCTTGCACCTCTTCTTCCGAGGAGGCCAAAGCAGGATTTTAAGAGAATAACGTTGTGTGAAAAGGACAGACATTTGGGTTTTACGGCCGTGGCGAGGATCGTGAACACGGACCGGCCCCGACGTAGCTCCATTTCTGCTTTAGACACCCTTAAAAAAGAGCACGCTGGACCGTTTCGATGGAGTACTACCTCCGTTGAAAGCTTTTATCCAGAATCTTACAGGGATCAACCTACCAGCTTAGGGCAGAGACGGTGAACCTTTGCAACACCAAGTTCCCAAACTGGAGCACATGGACACGCCAGAGTCCCGGAAACTCAAAGACGACCTGTCCTATGCGCATACATGTGCTGGCCACCTGGTCTTCTAGTTTCCGGCACACGCATGCACGCTGGCCAGCTGCATGGGCAACTATCTTTGCATATGCTGGAGCACCAGAAATCCGAAGAACAGGTGGCCAGCATGTTTTCGCACTGGTCAGCTGGTCTCTGGGTTTACAGCTCTCCAGCACGCGCAAAGGTCAGCTGGCCGGCATCCATGCACACGCCAGAAACCAGGAGCATCTGGCGACGGCGTGCATACCCACAGGGAGGACTATGTGTGCCACTTGTTACACATACCATAGGCTCGCCATCATGGGCTTAAGAGCGTCCTTTCACCCTATAGCGGGATTCCTGGCTTCACGGCTTCAATTGCTGGAGATTATCAAGGCCATCGGAACTATTCAATCGAGGAATTCAAACTACTTCCAGCCCCACAACCCCAGGGGGAAAAAATTTTTGCCTGCAAACTGAGACGCCCAGCTTTTCAGCAATCTTTGGGAAAGCGGTGGGTGGCCGCTGGGTTTTTCTTTTAAGCTTGCTATATCTGGCAGCAGGAAGGACGCTTGAGAATTTCGTGGCGCCTTCGTGGCTTTTAAGTGCTGGCGAACCATGCAGAGGCAGGAGGCGTTCCAGCTAGGCCTAAAAAACGGCAGCCTTCTCTGGATAAGCCAATCCCACTTCAGCGATAGCTAAATACGGCTCCTTAAAATATTTCTCTCGATACATTAGGCCAGGGGGTCCCCAACCTGTGTGGGCCGCGAGGGATTTGCCACCGGGTGGTGGAAACGGCCGGCGAGCGCGCGCACACATCCTCACCTACATGTGCAACGGGCGAGCACAGCTCATGTGCTTCATTCGCGTGAGGGGCAGGCACACGTGCACGCCGCTTGTGGAAATGCAGCTGTGTGCATGCGCGTGCCAGCTGCTTGCGTGAACCATTCCCTCTCTCCCTCCCCCCACACTCCACAAAGCCAGAAATGTTGGCGAACTCTGCTTTAGGCTACATATGTGGCAGGAACCCTGTGAAGTGGCACTATTTTTTTTTAAATTGTTTTCCGACTTTCTGGCAGCTTTGAACCTGTTGCTGTCTGCTTGTCAGACAGAGATGTGAGACTGGTATAGATCAGGCTCCCGTTATTAGAATAAGTTAAGGGAGAAGACAAGCAATCACCCCCACCCCCACAAAAAGCATCAAGAGGGGTTCAAGGCTAGGAAAGATGGTATTTTGGTAGCCCAGACGCTTTCCCACAGATGAAACTTTCCGTTAGAAGAAGGAAATTGTCTCCAAAACGATTGAGGGATCTGGAGCTTTCGACCTGACCCCCTAACAAGGTGTTGCGAATTTGCCAAAACCATCATCGAACGAAGAAAAACAGGAGAGAGGGGCTTTTTTCCCCCAAACTTCATGGTTAAGGCTTCCTTGATCATTCATACGGGGGAAATCCGAGTCACTCAAGAGCCATATTTGCCGAAGTGCCAGTATTTTGGTACAGGGATGGGTCTTCTGAACGGGCGCCGCCGATGAGGTTATTTTTCGGCGAACTCCAATAGGGTCATTTCAGCTGGGGAAGAAGCTGGGACCAGCTCAGATCGGTCTCCAAGTTGTCATCCTCGGCGTATGGAAAACTGATGTCTAGCGAGAGCTTGCTCCAATTCTCGGGCATGTTGTCCAAGACGAGGTCCTCCAGGAAGGAATTGTCCCCTGCAAACTCACAGGCCACCTTGCTGGATGGGGAAGAAGTGTTCAAGAGCCCAGGGACCATCTCCCCTGTTTCTGCATTCAGAAGTGGACACTGAGGAGAATCACCCAGGGATTGTCTCAGCGGGCTCTCGTTAAAGTCCAGATCTAAATTATCCGGGAAGGACAGGAATGGCAAGGGAGAAGATCTCGGAGTACTGAAATCAACCTTGCTCCTTTCGTCAACCAGAGGGGTCAACCTCCACTGGTCGGTAGTTGGCAGGGGTGTAGAGGTGGTTACGGGTGTTTTAGTTGGAGTGGAAGCAATCTGCAACCTGCAAGTCACTGAAGGGTCGTCTTCTGGACCACAGAGAAGGGTTCCTAGAGGTTCCTTCTGAGTGGACGGACAGTGTCCCATTGGGAAGGAAGTTGAGCCACCGCTGAGGGGCAGAAGGAGAACTGGTTCTTCGGAGGAAGAGAGGGCTAAGTGCTGTTTCCTTCTGGATCTGCCCAATTCTTTTTTCCTTATAACCAGCTTGCCCTGGGGGGATGACCGGAGACCTGTAAGGAGACCTCTCTTTTGTTTTATGGGGGATGCTTGGACATAGAGGTCCTGCTCCTCACCACTTCCCACTGGTTCCTCCTTTACAGGCCATACTGGGACAAAAGAGGAGACCCTGTCCCGGGTGTGAAAACTGTCCCTCAGAATTCCCGCCGATGGATTTCTGCCGTCTGTACAGCTGCCTTCCTCAAGAGGGCGATGGAGGGTTAATGAAGAAGACTCTTCCCCGCAACAGTGTTCCACCTTTATGGAACTCAGAGGAGGCGACAGGACCGGGTCTTCGCTGGAGCGCAGGATCTGCAAAACGAACATGGGAAGGAAGAAGCTGAACAACGCCTTTGATTTTTAGACACCGTATTTTTCAGAGTATAAGATGCACCGGAATATAAGACGCACCAAGATCTTGAAGAGGCAAATTAAAATAAAAAAATTTGCACTCTGCAGACCTCTCAAAAACGGGCCCAATTTTTGTAAAAAAAAAAGGGGGGGCATGCATAAACTTTAGGAGGCTTGTAAAGTGCTCCTGGGGGCTGGGGCAAAAACTAGCAAAAAAATGTTTTTTGTTCCCCCAAAAAGGGGCATGCATAGCCTTTAGGAGGCTTACAGAGTGCTCCTGAGGAGGCAAAAATCGAGGAAATCTCAGGGTTTCAGGAGGCAAAAAATGCTGTATTCAGTGTATAAGATGTACCCAGATTTTCACCCTCTTTTATGAGGGAAAAAGGTGTGTCTTATACTCTGAAAAATATGATGCATTCTCCTGGGGGATCAGTTACCGTATATACTCGAGTATAGGCCGGCCCGAATATAAGCCGAGGCACCTAATTTTACCACAAAAAACTGGAAAAGTTATTGACTCGAGTATAAGCCTAGGGTGGGAAATGCAGCAGCTACCGGTAAATTTCAAAAATAAAAATAGATACCAATAATGTTTTTGAATATTTATTTCAAAGAAAAACAGTAAACTAGCTCTGGGACATCGTTATGTGGCTGCTTGCCATAACAAGGAGGAGGTGGGACATCATTGCAGAGGGGCAGGAGGGGGGGGAAGGGGAATCGTAGCACAGCCCTGCATTACATTAGAACGTGAGGAGGGGGGATGGTGCGGTACGCGCTGTGCGGCAAACTGACCCAGAGGGAGGGGAAACTCACAGGGGCGCCAGGCCATTCACGAGCGTCACCCAGCGGCATGGCCCCGCCCCTTTTTCTCCTCCATTTCGGGCAAATTTTTCACTGACTCGAGTATAAGCCGAGGCGGCTTTTTTCAGCCCAAAAAGTGGGCTGAAAAACTCGGCTTATACTTGAGCATATACGGTAACTTTTAGGCATGGAAATTTATTTTCGCCCTCTTAAACTGACCATTGTTCTTGGCCTCCATTTATACAGGCATTAGAGCTGCAGTTTGAGCCAAGAGGGATCGCCAACAACTTCTAGGGAATCTATACATGCGCCAAAGATATTGCAGGGGGAGTCCTCGACTTACAACCACAATTGAGCCCAACATTTATGTTGCTAAGCGAGTCAGTTAAGTGAATTTTGCCCCATTTCTTGCCACAATGATTAAATGGGTCACTGCAGTCGTTAAGTAAGTATCCCGGTTGTTAAGTGAATCTGGCTTCCCCATTGACTTTGCTGGTCAGAAGGTTGCAAAATGGGATATGATCCCGGGAACATTGCAACTGTCATGAATATGAGTGAATTGCCAATCATCTGAATAGGGATACTGCCACTGTCGTAAATTTGAAAAATGGTTTAAAGACATCCTTGTAACTTTGAACGGTCACTAAACAAGGGTTGTAAGTCGAGGACTAACCGTATTGACCAGGGGTGTCAAACTCAATTTTATTGAGGGCCACATCGGGGTTGTGTTTTGATCTCAGGGGCAGATTGACGTCACTCATGTCGGAGGCTCCTGTGGTGGCCTGGGCATGAATGAGAGGATCCATTATCCTCCTGGGCTCCATTTTTGGCTGCACTCCCGAGTTCCGTTTTCACTGGCAGAGGCCTGCAGGAGGCTGTCGCAGCCTAAAACAGAGCTTGGGAGGGCCACACGAAGGCCTCCCGAGCTCGGTTTTCACCAGCAGAGGGCTGCAGGAGGCCATCGCAGCGTAAAACAGAGCTTGGGAGGGCCACACGTAGGCCTCCCAAGCTCCGTTTTCACCGGCAGAGGGCTGCAGAAGGCCGTCGCAGCCTAAAACAGAGCTTGGGAGGGCCACACGTAGGCCTTCCGAGCTCGGTTTTCACTGGCAGAGGCCTGCAGGAGGACGTCGCAGCCTAAAACAGAGCTTGGGAGGGCCACACATAGGACTCCCGAGCTCCGTTTTCACTGGCAGAGGGCTACAGGAGGCTGTCGCAGCCTAAAACAGAGCTTGGGAGGGCCACGCGTAGGCCTCCCGAGCTCCGTTTTCACCGCCAGAGGCCTGCAGGAGACCATCGCAGCCTAAAACAGAGCTTGGGAGGGCCACATGTAGGCCTCCCGAGTTCCGTTTTCACCGGCAGAGGGCTACAGGAAGCTGTCGCAGCCTAAAACAGAGCTTGGGAGGGCCACACGTAGGACTCCCGAGCTCCGTTTTCACTGGCAGAGGGCTGCAGGAGGCTGTCGCAGCCTAAAACAGAGCTTGAGAAAGCCACACGTAGGTCCCCCCAAACTCCATTTTCACTGAGGGAAGCACTGCAGGCTGGTCCTTCACTGTTTCCAGGGTGGCCCCATGTGCCAGATCTAAGCACCCCGTAGGGCTGGATCCTGCCCGCAGGCCTTGAGTTTGACACTCTATATCCAGACAAAACGCACCCGAGAAAAACAATGAGACGAGGGAGACTGACCTTTGGAGCAGGACATTCCCCTGTGTTGATCTGCGTGGTCACCAAAGCAGTCTGGCCTGCAGGCAGAGGTGGCCTTGAAGGCAACTGAAGATGAAACGGCTCGCTTGCTGGGAAGTGAACCGGAACCAAGTAGGAACTGACCCGTGGCAGCAAGGGCTTAATCCTCGGTCCTAAGAAAGGAAAACTTCATTGTCAGAACCAAAGTCAAGAATGACACGTCACAACTCTTCCAAGTTATCTACAGGTATGGATGCTTTATTGCATCCATACCTGTAGACAAAATCTTGCTGGACTAAACACTATTGTCTGCATCTACCATGCTGTGTGGGTTACAGGAAGTCCTCAACTTAACAACAGTTCGCTTAGCGATGGCTCAAAGTTACAATGGCACTGAAAAATGTGACCTATGGCCATTTTTTTCAAGCTTACGACCGTCACAGCATCCCCGTGGTCATGTGATCAAAATTCAGACACTCGACAACTGATTCATATTTACGACCTTTGCATTGTCTTGGGGTTACGTGATTCCCTTTTACAGGCAAAGGAGGGAATCAACGAGGGAATCCCGGTGCGCTTAGCAATCGAGTTACTAACTTAACACCGGCGGTGATTCATTTAACAACGGTGGTAAGATAGGTCATAAAAATGGGGCAAAACCTAGTTTAAAAATGTCTCACTTAGCAACAGAAGTTTTAGGCTCAATTGTTGTCATAAGTCAAGGACTACCTGCATTAGGGAGGAGCTGTCTTCGCCCTCTTTCTCTCACACATGATATCTGAACTGAGTTGCCTCTTACTTTTCCAGAATGCAGCCCCTCCCTCCCCTGGAATCCATCTCCTCTTTACATTCCACCATGCAGATAATCCTCGACTTACGAGGTTGAGGATTAGGACCATTGTGGACTTACGACCACAGTGGAGTCCAAAACTGATGTCAGCCTGGACCACACAGGAAACAGGACCAGATGAGCTAAATGTCAACTCGCAACGCATTCCTGACCTCCTCTGCATGCACGCCGGACAGCTGATCTTCGTGTGCGCCGCGGCCCCGGATACCTGAAGACCATCTGGCGGGCGTGGCACGACAAAACCGCGCTCGACTAAAGCGCGCCCGATTAAACCGCGTCGCTGACGTCATCAACAGGGCAACAACAGCCAGCGCGGAGAAAGAAGGGCGCTTTAAATAGCGCTTTGAAAGCAAGCCGATTCAACTTAAGGTAAGGGTTAGGTTTAGGGTTAGGTTAAGGGTTAGGGTTAGGTTTAGGGTTAGGTTAAGGGTTAGGATTAGGTTTAGGGTTAGGTTAAGGGTTAGGTTTAGGGGGGTTAGGTTTAGGGGTTAATTTTAGGTTTAGCGTTTACAGCGTCCTTCTGTCTCTGCGCTGTTGTCGCCTGTGATGACGTCAGCTCCGCGGTTTCGGCAAGCGCGCTTTAGTCGAACGCAGTTTTGGGGTGGAACCTCTGGTGGGTGTGCATGCGAGCGCTAGCCACCTGATCTTTGGGTTTCTGGCACTCCAGCACGCGCGAAGACCAGCTGGCTGGCGCAGGTGCACACTAGAAACCAGAAGAACAACTGGTCTTTGACTTTTCGGAGCTCAGGAGCGCGGTGCCAAAGAGGTTCGCCATTACTGCTGCATACCATTACAGCGGTATGTATACTTCCAATCAGCCAAACGGCTTCCACTTGCTTCCTCCAATGACCAGCGTGGGAAAGGGATTTTTGCAAAGACGCAACTATATACTTACGGGAAGTCTGGGGCTCCGCTTTGGTGTCTTTTAAGTTCTTCTGCAGATCCAGAGTTGGACGCTTTTGCTGCTGCATTAAGATTGAGACACAAGCGAAAGGAAAGTTAGGGTCCAACGGCGCAGGACTGATGGAAGGTAAATCAGCAAGTTCAGTAGTGGGTTCCGGATCCCGTCACAACTGGTATACGCTGCGACGGGGCAAGGCGTCTCGGCTGCTGCGTACGCATGCACATGCCACCGCCCAGCGACAGTCAGCTGCTCAGCGGAAGCCACGCAGGTGCCGCCTGCACAATTGGCCCGTTTGCCTCAAAAAGTGGTAAGGAACGCGGGAGGGCGGGCGAAACGACCCACAGTTCCGGTACGGTAGCCACTGCTCCCAGCTATCACTGGTACATTCGTACCAGGCTGTACCGCCTGAAACCCACCACTACAGCAAATGGATTTGATACAGGACTGCGGGTTCCTGATGAGCCAGCCCTGTGCTGCATTTTATACACCTTTTCTGATATTTAAGGACCTTTCTACAGGCAGCAACCATGACGTGCATTGCCATTTCAGGTTCAAAATAAAGAAAAAGGGGTAGATATAAGACTTGACTTCCAAACATCTGCTTAGTGACCATTCCAAGTTATAACGGCAATGAAAACAAGTGACAGATAACCATTTTTCTCACATACGACCGGTGCCGCCTCCCCTTGGGCACGCAATCAAAATTCACTTGGCAACTGGCATGTCTTTATGACGGTTGCAATGTTCTGGGATCATGTGATCCACGATTCGTGTCCTTCTGACTAGTAAAGTCAGCAGGGAAGCCAGATTCACTTAATGACCGTGTTACTAACTTAACAGCTGCAGTGATTCACTTAGCAACATGGCAAGAAAAAGTTGGTAAAATGGAACAAAACTCACTAAACAAATGTCTCGTTTAGCCAGGGAAGTTTTAGGCACAATTGTGGTCATAATTCAAAAACTACCTACCATGCAATGGGCCTAAATCTTTGGGTTCCTAAAGGATCCCTTCTGATCCTTTAATCCAGGGGTTGGCCATCTGCGACTCTGGAGCCGCATGTGGCTCTTTCATCCCTCTACTGTGGCTCCCTATTGCCGATCGGCTCCACAATTGATAGGGCTTTCAGTTAGGAGAGGTAGAGGAAAAGCGACGGCGTGCTAGGAGGAGACTCTATGGTGGAGGAACTGGACTTCTGGTTGGCAGAGGAAAAAGGATGCCGTGCTGGGAAGAGACTCTATGGTGGGAGAACCAGACTTCCGGTCAGCTCCAGGGGCGGCTTCCGGTTACATCCTTTGTGGCTCTTTGAGTGTTTAAGGTTGCCGACCCCTGCTTTAATCACATGGCTCTATTCTTGGGAATCCTGTGTGTCTGTGTATTTGGTGTACAAGTGGCAGACTGCAGGGATCTCCCACCAATCAGATTCACTTAATGATCATGTTACTAACTTAATGTTTTTTTTTGTTGTTGTTGTTTTACTGGATGGTGGATGCATGTTTATCTCAAACATGTTTAAACTCAGTTGCTGATAATTAACCAACTACCGCTGCGGAAAGTTGGTTCCAAGCTTCCATTACTGTTCCTGCGAATACTTTCTGCCATCAAGGTGCTAGTCATTACTTTTAAAGCCCTACATGGCTTAGGACCTGGCTATCTGAGAGACCGCCTCCTGCCACATACCTCCCAACGACCAATAAGATCTCACAGGTTGGGCCTCCTCTGGGTGCCGTCGGCCGGCAATGCCGGCTGGTGGCCCCTCGGGGAAGGGCCTTCTCTGTAGCTGCTCCGGCCCTGTGGAACGATCTACCCGTAGAGATCCGGACCCTTCCCACTCTCTCGGCCTTCCGAAAAGCCACAAAAACCTGGCTATTCCGGCAGGCCTGGGGCTGTTGAACAATGTCCAGCCCCATCTAGACAGAATGGATGGTGTGTTGTTTTAAAAACTGTATCATTTTATTCCTAATTTTTAACTTTTTATCTTGTCTCTGTAAGCCGCCCAGAGTCCTACGGGATTGGGCGGCATACAAATTTATTAAATTTCAAATTACTTTTGCTGTAGCCCACCAGCAGCCGGGCAGAGCTAGAAGCAGAGTCAGACAGTGAGGACGTTGGGGAGGAACATGGACCAGTCCTGGAGGCTGGGGAAAGCTCGGACGAGGGCTCTGCGTCGGAGGCAGAGATGGGGCCAAGGCCGTCTGGCAATTCTGAGCTGCCTTCGGAGTCAGACATCAGTGAGGCAGAGGAACAGCTGGAGCCTGTTCCCATGCGCAGAGCTCCCAGAAGAAAACTACAGCTAAGAAATCAGGGTCGATTTGGGGGTAAAGCCACAAGTGGGCGGTGAATGGCCCCTCCCAGGGGAAATAAAAGGGGAGCGAAAGCGGAGTGGGCTTTTGCAGGAAACAATTCGCCCATTCGTTTGCTTGTTTCAGAAGTGTGAAGATCTGTCCATGAATCTCGGAGATTCTGTGCCAAGTCTTTCCTTGCGCATCTCTGCGTTTGGAAAATATTTACATGGTAGCTTTCCAAGCTCTATAGCCCATAGGATATTGTACATAAGAATTGTCTAGTGTAGGATGAGAACATGACACAAGAGAAGCAAACATATATAGGTAGTCCTCTACTTACAACAGTTGATTCAGTTTGAAGTTACATCGATGATATTCTGTATGGCATATGCTATATTTCTACAGTGTGTGGTGCAAAATTCACCTGAGCCTTATCCAGGGTTATCTTCCCTAGCAACCACAATAGAATACGTCGAAATGTTTCAGCTGTCAGGCCTGCAGCCATATTCCTTGCTGTCACATGCTCACTTGTTTTACTATGCTGTTTCATTAGTGGGGTAATTGGGAGAGGGAATAGTAAGGATGTGTTGTTGTCAAAATAAAACATTCCTTTCTAGAAGCCCAAGGTCATCCTTTGTCTCTGCACCTGACCAGAAGTGGATGGGTGGAGATGCCAGAATGGCAATGGAAGATTGGACCATGTGATGGACTTGTGGGTGTGGGGGCAAGATCATGAACTTTCAACTGGGTGGGAAACCCAGGAAGTTTTCAGATTCAGTTTTCCACAGCTGTACCAACATGTCACTCTTAATAAATGGGAACTTTGATCTGCCTTGATTTAATTTTGGATGATATTTGGAACGCTGACATTAGCATTACCTCCATGTCTTGTTGAGTTTGTTGGCTTTCGAATTTTTCCCTTGTTATAAGGCTTCTCTTTATGCCAAGGATGTCCAACCTTGGAGTCTTTAAGACCGGTGAACTTCAACTCCCAGAATTCCCCAGCCAGCCATGCTGGCTTGGGAATACTGGGAGTTGAAGTCCACCGGTCTTAAAGATGCCGAGGCTGGATACCCTTGCTTTATGCCTGGATGATTGAGAATCTCCATAGGCACCAGATCTATGAATTTCCACCCTGCAGAGGAAGAAGGATGGAGGCTGTTGATTCTCGTCCGATGGAGAGAGGAAGGGATGGATTGTCCCTCTCAATGGTCAAGAGAAAAATCTTCTCTCCTCTCAGTGTCCTGCACAGGAGTTTTGTCTGAGTCAGTCCGTTATCCGATGCCACTTCTCTAATCACCAAATTCACCTTGTCATGGAGATTAAATTTGGACAGTTCTCAAATAAATGCTGACGCCTCATTTTTGGAAGTGCAAGATCCTTCATGCCACTTGGATGATTGCGACGAGACACAGCACTTTTTTTATTTTCCTAAAGGACTAGACTATAAATAGATTTTCTCTCTCTCCAAAACGTTTGAAATTCTACCCAAAGTCATGCTCCCAAGAGAGTTCTTAGAAGAGAACTCAACAAAACGTTGAGAGGGATCTTGGAGTCCTAGTGGACAGCCATTTTGTTGTAGAAACGATGGGACACGCAAGCCAGCTCTTCAGAGAAGGAAATGTTTATTGCGCAGGTTCGGAATGAATGGTCTGAACAATGAGTGAAAGTCAGGAAAATCCTTATATAGTTTATCGCTTTCAGCTAAAGCCATCTGTTAGTTTTGGAAACACCCCTCAAGATTTGACCTTGGGTTACAGAAAGTATGTTTTACAGGGTGTCATAATACATAGATCAGCCAACGGACAGACATAGCATGTATTTTGAGGAACTAACAATATGTGTCTACCAGACAGATTAATAGACAAGCCAGCAAATAGGCTAAAATAGATGTTTTGCCTCAGCATATTTCATGTACAGATTTCTTTCTAACCTGTGTCTAACCGCACTATGTCCTAAAAGCAAACCTTGCAATTTTTATATGAACAGTTAAAGCTTAATATCATGAAACCCTAGTCTGGTTCAGGCTTGAGGCCTA
Organism: Thamnophis sirtalis; assembly: GCF_051295495.1. NCBI lineage: Eukaryota > Metazoa > Chordata > Lepidosauria > Squamata > Natricidae > Thamnophis > Thamnophis sirtalis. The sequence continues at coordinate 74,014,251 of NW_028261389.1, forward strand.
CCTTGGTTCAGCCTGCCACCTTAATTTAAATAGGAGCCAGCCGTGTGCAGCAGCTGCCAAAAAAGCCAACACAGTTCTAGGCTGCATAAACAGAGCAATAGAGCAATGCCTGCTTCACCAAGAATCTGTATCAAAACCTTTCTCACCATCTCCCTGAGCCTGGCCTATTTTAAGCAAAGGCTGCTACGTAGGTGCAAATTCTAACACAACTTTGCAACTTTAATAAGATTTGTATGCCGCCCACTCCCTAGGGACTCCGGGCGGCTCACAACAAAAATAACAGCACCAATATTGCAGAATATACAAAACATCCTCAGCTTACAATAGTTTGTTTAGTGACTATTTGAAGCCTCAACGGCTCTAAAAGAAAGATATTTATTGATTACCCCTTTTCACACTTACGACGGTCGCAGCCTCCGCGTGGTCCCTTGGCAAAATTCAGACCCTTGGCAACTGACTCGTTTATGACGGGGTCACGAGATCTTTCGCGACCCTTCTGACGGGCAAAGTCAATGGGGAAACTGGATTCATTTAACGACCGTGTTTACTGACTTCGCAACGGAAGGGATTCACTTACCAGCGTTGGCAAGAAAGGCCGTAAAATGGGGCAAAACCCACTGAACCGATGCCTCGCTTAGCCATTTAGCCATAAAATTAGCCAAATTTTAGGTCTCAATTGGAGTCGCAAGTCAAGGATGGCCTGTAGAATCGGAATCCCAGGCAGATCCATAAAAAAACAGGTGGAACTCGACCAGGGTGATTGCTGACGCCTTAGTATCTACGGAACTAAGGCTTTACTTAAAACATTTAATATTCCTGATATTAATTTCAATAAGAGGAGGAGGCTGGAGCTGTCAGAAACAGGGTGGATTTGATTTAAATCAGGTCGATTTTACATCGCGATTTAAAACACCAGTAAAAAGGCTTGATTTAAATCAACTCGATTGAAATCATACTTTTAAGAGCCGCTGTCATCCCTGTCCCGCAACGGCTCCTCCTCTGACCCGCTGTTGATTCACCGACAGCCCCAATATTGCAGAATATACAGCCTCATGCTGCATAGCTAAGCTCCATTTCATGCTGAATAAACTACTGTATTTTTCGGAGTATAAGACGGACCTTTTTCCCTCAAAAAAGAGGCTGAAAATCTGGTGTGTCTTATACACTGAATACAGCATTTTTTGCCTCCCGAAACCCCACTCCCTTCATCAAAATGGCCGTGCAGAGCCTTTAGGAGGCTTCCAGAGTGCTCCTGGGGACAGGGGAGGGCAAAAATTAGCAAAAAACAGGCCGTTTTTTCCTCAATTTTGCTCCCCAGTCCCCAGGAACGCTCTATAAGCCTCCTAAAGGTTGGGGGGAAAAGGCTGGTTTTTGTGAAAACCGGCCATTTTTTGCTGGTTTTTCCTCCACGGAGCACTTTACAAGCCTCCTAAAGGCTACGCATGCCCTTTTTTGGGGGGGGGGGGAACAGGCCTGTTTTCGCGAAAAATGGGTGGTTTTTTGGAGGTTAGCAGAATGCAAAAACTTTTTTTTTTTTAAATTGCCTCTTCAGAATCTTGGTGCGTCTTATACTCCAGTGCATCTTATACTCCGAAAAACATGATAAATTCGCGATGGCGAAACCTATGGCACGCGTGCTAGAGAGGGCACGTAGAGCCTCCTCTGTGGGCACGCGCACCGTTGCCAGCTGCTCTTTGCGGGCACCGGAAAACGGCCGGAAAACAGCCAGAAAAACGGCCTCAGAAACGGCTAAAAGTAGGCATGCATGCGCATGACGGCCGGCTGGTCTTCGGGTTTCCAATGCTGCGGCACGCGCACGTACAGGCACGTTCCAATTTGGGCACTTGGTGCCAAAGAGTTTCGCCATCACTGAACTAAATGGTTAATGCACCTTAAATAGAAAGCTATCTTTAGATAAGATTTTTACTCTAAAAACATTTCATTAAAATAAATTTGATTTAAAAAAAATTCTAAAAATCTGATTTAAACAAAAAAATATCTGATTTGTATTTATTTATTTATTTTTTAAAAATCATCAATTTTTATCCACCCTGGTCAGAAAAGTCACCGTCACAAATGGAGCAGCAGCAGCACCAACAATTCCTTCCGAGCAACGCCGCGCTTCCTCTGCCTACATGAGCTTTCAACTTCTTAACTCTCATAACATCAGTAACCTTTACTCGGGCATTTCTCCAGGGACCTCACCGCTACTACAGGATTAGCCGAGGGGTGAATGTCATCCTACTGATGAAACAAGCTTGCAAGCGGTTCAATTATTGATCGGCCTCCCCAGGGGGCCGAGTTGCAAGAGCCAAGCGAATCTCTTCTGACCCAGCTCCCCAAACACGACAAGCCCTCCGAAGTTAATTCAAAGATTCCTTTATTAGAGCCGAGGTGGCACAGTGGTTAAATGCAGCACTGCAGGCTATTTCAGCTGACTGCAGTTCTGCAGTTCGGCTGTTCAAATCTCACCGGCTCAGGGTTGACTCAGCCTTCCATCCTTCCGAGGTGGGTAAAATGAGGACCCAGATTGTTGTTGGGGGCAATATGCTGGCTCTGTAAACCGCTTAGAGAGGGCTGAAAGCCCTATGAAGCGGTATATAAGTCTAGCTGCTATTGCTATTGCTATTAGGAGTGCCGGCATCCCCGGCAAAAGTTCCTCTCTCACCGCAGGCTAGCAAGTCTGTCCGACTGGAAGATGAATAGCTGTCTGTTTAAGTTTAAGTTTTATTTCATTTATATGCCGCCCTATTCCCAAAAAGGGACTCAGGGCGGCGAACAACTTAAACGGGAAAGGGAAACATACAAGTACAAAATAGACATTTAAAATGACCAACAACCACACCTGTTGAGAGGGGAAGGGAACTCATCAACCCGAGGCCTGCCGACACAGCCAGGTTTTAACGGCTTTTCGGAAAGCAGGGAGAGAGGTGAGGGTCCGAATCTCCGCGGGGAGTTCGTTCCAAAGGAGCTGCAACAGAGAAGGCCCTCCCCCGGGTCGTAGCCAGATGGCATTGGCTGGTAGACGGAACCCGGAGGAGGCCGACCCTGTGCGATCTAATGGGTCTTTGGGAGGTAATTGGCAGCAGGCGGTCTCTCAAGTACCCAGGTCCAATACCATGAAGGGCTTTATAAGTGATAACTAGCACCTTGAAGCGTCTGCCACATCTATTCATCTCCGCCCCCTGCCTTTTATCCCCAGAGCTAAGGTGGGGCTTCGCTAGCAGCGGGGGCTCTTCTGTCCCAAGGACTGGCCCATAGATTTCCACTGTTCTCCTCTCCTCTGCCTTCTACGCATCCGTGTGTCAGGCACTGGACCCAGCTGTTCCTCCTCTTCCTCATCAGCCACTTCCAGACCTGTGAGCTGTTGACTCTCCATATGAGGGCTGACAGATGGACCAGGCTCCGTCTCCATCTCTCCCCCCCCTCCCCCATCTCAACATACATCAGTGGCTCTGCCCTTCCTTACTCCTGTCTCTTGATTTTATTTCGTTTCGTTCTACCCAGATCCAATACCCGGTGGATGCAACTTGGAATTTGATTTGGAAACGGATCCCAACCTATATCTAGACTATAACCTGGCTGAGACCCACGTTATATTTGCTCCAGCCAATCTGGGGTACCCGAGGTAGGTCCCAGCTTGTCATTGTTCTTATGTGAAAGAAACAGACTCCGGAGGAAGATTGTGGATGATGGTAGACGTGCATCTTAAGACCTGGTAGCTTTTTATAGCTAGGAATCAAGGAAAGTTAAGGAAAAGTTGTTGGTTCTGACCCAGCTCTCCAAACACGACAAGGTTAACTCAAAGATTCCTTTATTAGGAGCACCAGTAGCCCCGGCAAACAGTTTCTCTCTCACCGCAGGCTGACATCTGTCCGACAGGGAGATGAATAGTTGTCTACCACACCTATTCATCACCCCCTGCCTTTTATCCCCAGAGCTAGGGTGGGGCTTCGCTAGCAGCGGTGGCTCTTCCTTCCCAAGGACCGGCCCATAGATTTCCACTGCTCTCCTCTCCTCTGCCACATCCATTCATCTCCACCCCCTGCCTTTTATCTCCAGAGCTAGGGTGCGGCTTCGCTAGCAGCGGTGGCTCTTCCTTCCCAAGGACCGGCCCATAGATTTCCAATGCTCTCCTCTCCTCTGCCACATCTATTCATCTCCACCTCCTGCCTTTTATCCCCAGAGCTAGGGTAGGGCTTCGCTAGCAGCGATGCCTCTTCCTTCCCAAGGACCGGCCCATAGATTTCCACTGCTCTCCTCTCCTCTGCCACATCTATTCATCTCCACCCCCTGCCTTTTATCCCCAGAGCTAGGGTGGGGCTTCGCTAGCAGTGGTGGCTCTTCCTTCCCAAGGACCGGCCCATAGATTTCCAATGCTCTCCTCTCCTCTGCCTTCTGTGCATCCGCGCATCAGGCACTGGACCCAGCTGTTCCTCCTCTTCCTCATCAGCCACCTCCAGACCTGGGGGCTTTTGACTCTCCATCTGAGGGCTAACGGACGGCCCAGGCTCCGCCTCTGTCCCTCTTCCCCCTCAAAGCTTTCAGGTTGCCTTGATGCTGAGCCACGCCTCCTCCTCATCTGATTCAGCTGTGGGGTGGGCGGGTGAGGGGGTGAGGAAGGGGGGGCAACAGGCCACAACGAAGCCAAATCCAAATCATACCATACTTCCAGGATAAAGATGGGGGGTGACAGACCTACCATATGATTGCGGAACAAACCCCTGAACCCACACATCTCCCGGAAAGACAATGTGCCCGCCGTTTTTAAAAGTACAGGAAAATAAGCGGAGATGGATTTGTTTGGCTCTTTCCATTCTCCAGGCCTCTAAAACGATCTGACAGAACACATTTTGTTTTCGCTCACGATGAAAGTCATCTCTTGTTCCTAAGTACTTAGCACAGGTAGTCCTCGACTTACGACCACAATTGAGGCCAAAATGTCTGTTGCTAAACGAGACAGTTGTCCAGAGAGCTTCGCCCCCCATTATACGATCGTTCCTGCCACGAGTTGTCGACTAAATCCCTGCAGTTAAACAAGTTGCACGAATGTGAAGTGATTCTGGCTTCCCCCACTCATTTTCCTTATCAGGAGGTCACAAAAGGGGATTACACGACCCCAGGACACTGCAACCGTCATAAATATGAGACAGTGGCCAAGCGCCTGGACGCAGATCATGTGACCATGGGGATGCTGTAAGGTCTGTGTGAACGAGGGCTGGCTCTCAAGACACATATAAAAATCTACATTTTATGTTTTCTTTCCGTCAACAAAAGACTGGAACCATTTGCAGTTCTATTCATTTCTTTTCTTCTTTTTTAAAACTATGCGCTGAGTGGAAATACAAGTAGTTCTCGACTTCCAGCAGTTCATTCAGCGACCAATCAATGTCACAACGGCACTGGGAAAAAAGGGGACTTATGACCGTTTTTTCACGCTTAACGACCGTTGCAGCACCCTCCCCATGTCCGTGGGATCAAAATTCAGACGCTTGGGAACTGACTCACATGGATAACCGTTGCCGTGTCCTGAGGGGATCATCTTTTGCGATCTTCTGACCAGCAGTGACGATGGGAAAACCAGATCCACTTAACAACGGTGTTAGTCATTCGACAACTGCAACGATTCACTTAACAACGGTGGCAGGAGAAGTGGCAAAAGGGGGCAAAGTTCACTTGACCAATGTCTCAATTAGCAACAAAAATGGTGGTCTTAAGTTAAGTCTGTAAATAGACCGCAAAGTGTCCTTAAGACAGGGGTCAGCAACCCATGGCTCTGGAGCCGCATGTGGCTCTTTCATCCCTCTGCTGCGGCTCCCTGTCCTCGGTCAGCTCCACAATTGATAGGACTTTCGGTTAGGATAGGTGGAGGAAAAAGGATGCCGTGCTAGGAGGAGACTCTATGGTGGGGGGAACCGGAATTCCAGTCAGCAGAGGAAAAAGGATGCCGCGCTAGGAAGAGACTCTATGGTGGGGGAACCGGACTTCCGGTCATCTCCAGAATTGAATGAGGGGCTTCCGGTTAGGACCTTTGTGGCTCTTTGAGTGTTTAAGGTCGCTGACCCCTGATTTAGATAAATACATTGTAGGGGGAAGATTCCTTCCCTACCTGGTAACTTACCTTGAACACCTGGTCCAGCGTTAAGTAGCGGTTTGCTTCAGGGTGAATGGTCCAGAATGCAATTTTCCCGTTGGCAGAGGTCTCCCGAACAAACATGTCGTGAAGGGAAAGGTTGTGACGGACAGAGTTCTGCGTTGCAAAGATAAAACGTTCATTGGTTTCCGTTACAAAACAGGTAGCCAAGTTAGGAGGGTAAGACGTACATAAAGTCGAAGCGTTGTTATTGCCACACTGCGGGGTCCCTGGTGGTCTTTCAGCATGGTGGCTTTCTTGCAGACGTCTTGTTACCAAACTACCGTACTTTGGGGATTATAAGACGCACCAAGGTTTTGAAGAGGCAATTTTTAAAAAAAGTAGGAAAGAGGGGAAGAATGGGAAGAAGAGGGGAAGGATAAAGGGGAGGAAGGGGAAGGAGAGAAGGGAAAGGAGAGGAGGAAGGAAGGAAGGAGAGAAGAAAGAGAAGAAAGGGGGTAGGAAGGAGGGAGGGAAGCAAGGAGGGAAGGAAGGAGGGAAGGAAGGAGAGGAGAGAAGAAAGGAGGGAAGGAAGGAGTGAATGTAGGAGAGAAGGAAGGGGGGAAGGAAGGAGGAAAGGAAGGGGGAAAGGAAGGAGAGAAGGAGAAAAGAAAGGAGGGAAGGAAGGAAGGAAGGAGGGAAGGAGAGGAGGGGAAGGAGGGAGGGAAGGAAGGAGGGAAGGAAGGGGAGTAGGAGAGAAGAAACGAGGGAAGGAAAGAGGGAGGGAGGGAAGAAGTAGGACCGTTGTAAGATAAGATGGATCTATGGGATGTTAAAAAAGCAATCTTCAAGTATATTGTCAACAGTAGGGAAAAATTGTTATAAATACATATTATTAATAACAGTTATGAGATCATATAATTGTGAATGTATATATGAAATTGATAAAATTAAAATAAAAAAAATAAAAAATAAATAAAAAAAAGTTTTTGCACTCTGCAAACCTCCTAAAAACAGGGCGTTTTTCACGAAAACAGGCAAAAAAATTTTTCAAAAAAAAGGGCATATATAGCCTTTAGGCGGCTTGTAGAGTGCTCCTGGGGGTGAGGGGGGCCAAAAATGAGCAAAAAACGGCCCATTTTTTGTCAAAAAAAAAAGAGGGGGTATGGATAGCGTTTAGGAGGCTTATAGAGTGCTCCTGGTGGCTCGGGGGTTAAAATTGAGCAAAAATCAGCCCGTTTTTTTTGCTCATTTCTGCCCTCCCCAGCACCCAGGAGCACTCTGAAAGCCTCCTAAAAGCCATACAGGGCCATTTTGGTGAAGGGGGCGGGGTTTTGGGAGGCAAAAAATGCTGTATTCAGTGTATAAGACGCACCCAGATTTTCAGCCCCTTTTTCGAGGGAAAAAGATGCGTCTTATACTCCGAAAAATACAGTAGGTGATATCATCAGTGCTAGAAGGGAATAGGGTTTGAGAAATGATGATGGAGGAGGTGGACTATGACTGTGGGGTCCTTGGTGCTCTCTGAGCATGGTTACTTTCTTGCAGACGTCTCATTACCAAACTAGGTAACATCATCAGTGCACTGATGGCGTTATTTTGGCAATGAAACGTCTCCAAGAAAATATACACTACAAATATACAAATATTTGGTCTACAAATATTCTTGCTTTCACGGGTCGTAGCCCATTGAACCGGATGGATGGAATATGACAGAGAATACTGAATATACCCATGGAGAGAGTGGGACAAGAAAGGAGAAAGGAAGGACGAAAAGAGAGAGGTAAAACTATTTTAGAAGTGGGACATAAAGAGGCAGAATCACTTACAACAGCGTCCATAAATAAATGACCAGTCAATTCGGCCCAAAAGAATTAATAAATAAACCTTTTAGAGCAATTTTATTTCACAATTTCATTTCATTTCATTTATTTCATTTGTATGCCACCCTTTTCCCCCGAGGGGGACTCAGGGCGGCTCACAAGTTGAGCAAGGGAAAGGGGATACAAACAGTTTAACACCAACACAACACAATACATAATTTAAAAGCACAACAATCATACCATTCGAGATAGGGGCAACGATTGTTTAGCCCCAGGCCTGTCGGAACAGCCAGGTTTTAAGGGCTTTGCGGAAGGCCTGGAGGGTGATGAGGGTGCGAATCTCCAAGGGGAGTTCGTTCCAGAGGGTCGGAGCAGCCACAGAGAAGGCCCTCCTCCGGGTAGTCGCCAGACGACACTGGCCGGCGGATGGAATTCGGAGGAGGCCTACTCTGTGGGATCTAATCAGTCTGGTGGAGGTAATTGGCAGCAGGCGGTCTCTCAAGTACCCCAAATTTAAGAGGCCAAACGTCTATGATCGCATGAATTTAATGGCCTTGGAACGAAAGGGGAGCAGAATTGCTATACAGGTAGCCCTCAATATAGGGACGCGGTGGCTCAGAGGCTAAGACGCTAAAGCTTGTCGATCAGAAAGATTGGCGTTTCGGCGGATCGAATCCCAAGCGCTGCCTAACAGAGTGAGCTCCTGTTATTTCTCCCAGCTTCTGCCAACCTAGCAGTTTGAAAGCATGTAAAAATGCAAGTAGAAAAAATAGGGATCACCTTTGGTGGGAAGGTAACAGCCTTCCGTGCACCTTCGGCATTTAGTCATGCCGGCCACATGACCACGGAGACGTCTTCGGACAGCGCTGGCTCTTCGGCTTTGAAACAGAGATGAGCACCACCCCCTAGAGTCAGGAACGGCTAGCACATATGTGAGGGGAACCTTGGTTCTCAAATTATAACTATTTGTTTCGTGACTGTTTGGAGTTACAACGGCACTGAAGAAAACGGTTGTTTTTCACACTTACGACCACTGCCGCATCCCCGTGGTCACATAATCAAAATTCTGGCACTCTGGCACGTATTTATGACGGTTGTGAGGTATCTCTGGGGGTCACGTGTTCCCCTTCTGCGACCTTCGGACAAACCGAAGCCATGGATCAGATTCACTTAACAACCATGTTACTAGCTCAACAATTGCAGTGATTCGCTTAACAAATGTGGCAAGGAAGGTCAAACCCAGCCAACAACTGCCTTGCTTAGCGACGGCCTCCGCTGCGGTCGTAAGTCGAGGAGTGAGCTGTAAGCGATCCGGCATCAAAGCAGCCATGGGGGGGGGGGGATCCTCTTTTCGTCTAATCAATCGCCGGTTTGAATCCGTCACGGAGGAGGCTGGATTTTCTAAACGAATTTCCTGTTAAGCAGTTTTTGCAAAAAATGATCAGTCCTTCGGGAGCTATTTTTCTTCCTTAACAACCATCTGGAGATCAGAGCCTTTTGGGAATTGAAGCGCCCAGGATAAACATTTACGCTCTCAGGTTTTTATTCATTTTAGCAATAGCAATAGCAGTTAGACTTATATACCGCTTCATAGGGCTTTCAGCCCTCTCTAAGCGGTTTACAGAGTCAGCATATCGCCCCCACAGTCTGGGTCCTCATTTTACCCACCTCGGAAGGATGGAAGGCTGAGTCAACCCTGAGCCAGTGAGATTTGAACAGCCGAACTGCAGAACTGCAGTCATCTGAAGTAGCCTGCAGTGCTGCATTTAACCACTGCGCCACCTCGGCTCTGAACGGAGATTGGCTGGTTCTGCTGGTTCTGCTGTGGAGCTGGCAGCATATTCAGACAGTGAGGAGGTTGGGGAGGAACATGGGCCAGTCCTGGACTCTGGAGAAGACTCTGATGAGGGCTCTGTGTTGGAGGCAGAGAGGGGGCCAGAGCCATCTGGCAGTTATCAGCTGCCTTCGGAGTCAGCTGCCTCAGCTGCCTTCGGAGTCAGACGTCAGTGAGGCAGACAAACAGCTGGAGCCTGTTCCCGGTGTGCACATGCGCAGAGTTGCCGGATGAAGGGAACAGCTAAGGAACAGGGGTCGATTTGGGAGTAAGGCCACAGGTGGACAGTGAATGGCCCCACCCAGAGGGAATAAAAGAGGAGCGAAAGGGGAGTGGGCTTTTGCAGGAAGCAATTCGCTCATTCGTTTCAGGAGTGTGAAGATCTGTCCGTGAATCTCTGAGACTCTGTGCCAAGTCTTTCCTTCCGCAGCACTGCGTTTGGAAAATATTGACATGGCAGCTTTCCAAGCTAGATGAGGTCTGTGGCCATGAATTCACTTTTGAAAGACTGTTTACCGGGCCTTTGCTGAATGTGAATGAGAGGAATTCACATTCATTTAGTAAAAGGGGTGTTGTCGGGACCAGGAATCTGCTTCGCACTTTTGGGGGGAACCTAGGTCAGAACAGGGTCGCCCTTTGGCTGCCTTCAGAGTCAAACATCAGTGAGGCAGAAGAACAGCTGGAGCCTGTTCCCAGTGTGTGCATGCGCAGAATTGCCAGATGAAGGGAACAGCTAAAGAACAGGGACTTACTTTGGAGTAAGGCCACAGGTGGATGATGAATGACCCCACCCAGAGGGAATAAAAGAGGAGCGAAAGGGGAGTGGAGTTTGCAGGAGACAATTAGTTCGCTTAATTGGTTCGTGACTCTCCCGAGACTCCTTGCCAAAGTTTTGCAGATATCGGGCCTGGCAGCTCTCCAAGCCAGAGAAGGTCTGTGACTGTAAATCTTCCCTTGAAAGACTTTGCTGGATGCGAATGAGCAGAAGTTACAGTCAATGAATAAAAGGGGGTTTTGTCGGGACCAGGAGTTTGTTTCATGCTCTCGGGAAGCCTAAGACAGAACATGTCCTGTCTGCTGCAAAGGATATAGGCGGGTTTGAGGAGACAAGACGACAGCAAATCTTACACTGGAGGACGAATATATGACGTTAGCGGCTCCCAAGGTGACACTAACTCTAAATGGAGATTTATTTATTTTTTACAGGTTCTTGGAGGCAGCAACGCTATCTGGATAGTTTGCTGGTCCGTTTCGCTGTGAGAATAGCCCTTTGCCGGTGAATTATTCAGGATGATGTGAGCAAGATTTCAATGTTTTATTTATTTGTTTCTGTTCTGATTTAGGAAAGAGCTACACTAGTGGTTCCCCCCCCCCATCCCCCAAGCCGCAGATTTATTCCACCCATCCCTAAGACAGAGTCTGTAAAAACTTTGGCAGCTAAATCTCAGAGCAATGTTTTTCATCCAGGGGTGGCTTTAAGATATGCGTCACGTCCCAGAATTCCCCAGGCAGCATAGCATAATTAACTGGGGAATTCTGGTGATGCAGGAGGGGGTGCACAGGTAAACCCACCAGTGGCTGGCCAGGTTAGGTGGTCTTACTAGAATGGACCTTCTAAATTCATATTAGCTTGGCTTTTCATTCTAGTGCCCTGGAGTTCCAAAGTTGACTTTTAGCTGGAGTGAACTTTCTCTCCAACTTCCCCATAAGTATTAAAAATAGGGCTGAACAATGTGGCAAGACCCTGTAAAGGAGGGGCACAGGAAGCCAGGCGTGGGTGAGAGATAGAACAGAGGTAAAAACTGCTGACAGCTTAAGACATTATAGGAACTTCTCATTTTTGTATTTCTCCTATGTACTTCTCTGTAACATTCCAAATGAACTTCCCCTTTTTGAAATGTCATGTTTGTCTCGTGTATGGAAACGCCTTGAGAATGCACAGTGTGGAACACGGCATAAAAGTAGCATCCTGGGCAGAGCCCAGGCAGTTCAGATTTTGGTGTGTGAACATGCTGAACTCGATGCATCAAATAATCCTGTTTCTCTCACCTTCGTGGTCTCAAGTCCTGGTCTTTCGTAAGTAGATTACAAACCTCAATCTGCTGCAACACTGGGAGACTGAAGTCCCCACATCTCCAAGTTTGCCAAGTGTTGTGGCCCACCAGCAACCAGCAGAGCTGGCAGCAAAGTTGGACAGTGAGGAGGGTGGGGAGGAGAACGGCTCTGCATCAGAAGCAGAGATACAGCTGAGACCGTCTGGCAGTGATGAGCTGCCTTCTGAGCTCAACAGCGGTGAGGCAGAGGAACAGCTGGAGCCTGTTCCCAGTGTGTACATGCGCAGAGCTGCCAGAAGAAAAGAACCGTAACCCATCAAAACCGCGTTCCACAAAAGCGCGGTCGACGAAAGCGCGTATGTGACGTCATCACAGCGCGATGAAAAAGATCGAAAAATTGAAATAAAAATTAAATTACAGCAAGCCGATTCACATAAAGGTAAGGGTTAGGGTTAGGTTAAGGGTTAGGTTTAGAGCGTTAGCGTTACATTTAGCGTTAGGTTAAGGGTTAGCGTTAGGTTTTTCGCTAGGTTAAGGGTTAGGTTTAGGTTTGGGGGGGGTTAGGGTAAGGTTTTCGCTTTATTTTTACATTTTTTGAACTTTTCCGTCGCGCTGTGATGACGTCACATACGCGCTTTCGTCGACCGTGATTTTGTCGTTTGCGGTTTTGTGGTGGAACCGAAAAGAACAACTCAGAAATCAGGATAGACTTTGTTGTAAAGCCACAGGGGGAAGGTGATTGATCCCTCCCATAGGAAATAAAAGAGGAGCGAAAAGGGAGCTGGCTTTTGCAGGAAACAATTCGTTCATTCGTTCGTTCGATTCGTTTCAGGAGTTTGAAGATCTGTTCCGTGAATCTCGGAGACTCTGTGCTTACGACCGTTGCTGTGCCCCACGGTCACGTGATCCTCTTTTGACCACCAAAATCAATGGGGAAGCCGGGTAGATTTCACAACCCTGTTACTAACTTATCCACTGCAGAGATTCGCTTAATGACTTCTGCAAGAAAGTTCGTAAAACATGCTAAAACTCACCTTAACAAAGGTTTCACTTAACAACGGAAGCTTTGGGCTCAGTTGTGGTCATAAGTCGACGGCTATCTGTGTTGTACATTTTAATAATCTCTCTCTATATAAAAATGGCTCTGTGTGTGTGTGTGTGTGTGCGTGCGTGCGTTCCAGCATAACTCTGGAACACCTCGAGCAATTTCAACCAATTTAGTACAGATTACTTACTCTCTGGAAACAAATACTGTGGGAGTACAACACCCCTAAAACCATTCAGGGTGTGTGTTAAGGTACAGCCTGTTGTGCCTTAAAATGGCTTCTACTGTACTGCTGTAAAATGGCTTTTACTGTGCAGCGCTGTGGAATTGCCATGGTAACGGCTTCACAGTACTCCATAAGAGGGCTCCCTCTAGTAAGGGGGAAAATCCAACATTAGAAATTATGTTTCGTCCGGATATTTTCCCCCTATAAATAAATACCTGGGCAACGCCGGGTTATCAGCTAGTATCTTATAGGAATAAATCGTCTTTACCGATACTTTTTTTTTTTTACAGATCAAAAGATGTTTTACCTTCCAGCCTGGCTTGGCAACATGCTTGAAATAGGGGAAATGATCCTCGATCCAGGTGTAGATGTCTTTCAGCATCATGCGCTTCTTCTCCGTGCTGTTGATGGCGAACTGGATCATGGCCATGTAAGAGTAGGGAGGTCGTTCAGAAAAAGATTCCTTCCGTAGAGGAGAAGAGACGGTGGCGGCTGTGGGACTTCCCTCAGTCTGCAGTACGGGAGCAAAAGTCAAAATTAAGACAGAAGGACATCGCACAAAGCTCCTCTCAAACCAGTGGCGGGATTCAAATAATTTAACAACCGGTTCGCTGCCCTAATGACCATCCGGGCAAGTGGGGCTCGGTGGTCATGTGACTGGGTGGGCGTGGCCAACTCAATGCCACTCACGTCGATGGGCGCTTTGCCTTAGCTGTTACAATGTCATAAGGGTTAACCAGAGAGGCAGTTTCTGTAAGCAGGGCAATAAAGATTAGGCTAGAAACAACACCAGAATGTTTCCTTCCTGCCTTCCTTACAGGATTAGCCCTGTAAAAGTGGAAAAAATCAAAAGGAGATTTCTTCCAACAACCGGTTCTCCGAACTGCTTAGAAAGTTAACTACTGGTTCTCCCGAATCGGTGCGAACTGGCTGAATCCCACCACTGTCTCAAACGTTGCAGGGGTGTCAAACTCAAGGCCCGGGCAGCTGGATCCAGCCCGCGGGGTGCTTAGATCTGGCCCGTGGTGCCTTTGCCAATGAAAATGGAGCCCCCACCCCACCCCGTTTTTGGCCATGATTGGTGGGGGATGCACATGGGCTCCATTTTCGCTGGCTGAGAGCTAGCAAAACCAAATCAACACAAAAGGAGAAATGATGTTTCTCCTTTTGCATTTGAGCGTGTAAGATGGGACAGGAAAGGAGAAAGGGAAAGAAGAAAGACAAGGAAAAAGAAAAAGAAGGAAACAGAGAATGAAGAGGAAAGGAAAAAAAAAAGGAAAGATGGATGGATGGAAGAAAGGAAGGAAGGAAAGAAGAGAAATTATGAGAGTAAGGGAGGGTTCTCAGGGAAGTCCTGTCTTAGCACCTGGCCACCACAGGTACCCCCGACACAAGCGATGTTGAGCTGGCCACACCCACCTTCCCCGACCACGCCCCTCCGAGGTCAAACACAACCCTGATGCGGTCCTCAACGAAATCAAATTTGACACCCCTCCTCTAAAAAGATGCAAATGACCAGCTTCTCTATAAATGATTCCCCGCCCCCATGCAAGCATGCGCATCTCCCGCCTGCGCAGTAGAAACCCAAAAATCAGCTGGCCAGCAGGAGGTGAGGGAGCTGAGCCGGGGTGAGGGCTCGTGTGCCCGCAGAGGGCTCCGTCTGCCACCTGTAGTATGCGTGCCATTGGTTCACCATCACAGCCCTAAGATATTGGAACACTGCTGTCATGTCATCTTCAGCTACTAACCTGGCTGAATTTTGACATTTTCCCCAAAAGAAAAGAAAAATCTTCATTTAGGGCAACCACGTCCCACCGTAACAGGCATTAAACGTTCTTCAGTGTACCAAAGGTGCTTTTTTAACAAGAGTGAACTGGACCGTTGTAAGTCGAGGACTGTATAAAGCCGCAAGTTTGCAGACTATGACGATGACTTTTATTTATCTATCTATCTATCTATCTATCTATCTATCTATCTATCTATCTATCTATCTATCTATCTATCTATCTATCTATCTATCTATCTATCTATCTATCTATCTATCTATCTATCTATCTATCTATCTATCTATCTATTTGTCTTGTATGCCGCCCACTCCCGGAGGACTCCGGGCGGCTCACAAAAGACAAGGGAAAGGGGGGAAACGAGACAAAGACAACATATTAAAAACAAAACCAACAGGTAAATGCTTCTCAGCCCCCCCCCCCCCCCCAGCCTGCCGGAGCAGCCAGATCTTAGTGGCTTTGCGGAAGGCCGGGAGGGAAGTAAGGGTCCGGATCTAAACAGGGAGCTCGTTCCAGAGGGCCGGAGCTGCAACAGAGAAGGCTCTCCCCTGGGGAGTCGCCAGCCGACATTGGCTGGCAGATGGAATCCGGAGGAGACCTAACCTGTGCGATCTAATTGGTCTGAGAGAGGTAATCGGCAGGAGGCAGTCTCTCAGGTACCCAGGTCCGATGCCATGTAGGGCTTTATAGGTAGCAACCAGCACCTTGAAGCGGTGCTGGTCACGGAAAGCGCCACCCAAATCGTTCTGGTCCACGGGTTCAGTAGAGAAATTTTTCTCTACTGTATTTTTTCCCCCTTAAGCAGATGTGTATTACCGTATTTTTCAGAGTATAAGACGTACCTTCCCCCCCCCCCCCCAAAAAAAAGAGAGGGAAAATCTGGGTGCGTCTTATACATTTTTTATATATATATATATTATTAGTGGGTTTTTTTGCATTACATGGAAATCTAACACATAGTATATGCCCCCCCCAACACCCCCCCTCCCTCCCCCCCCCCGACTTCCCAGAGCCCGTACACGGTATAGATTTTTAACAAACACAGTCTAAAATATATTGAGACAAAAGAAATAAAAAAAAGAGGTTAATAACATCTCTACATTGATCTTAGCTTCTTCCTGTTACACTAACTTTGAACAGTTTAAATCATCCCTGATCTTAAGCATAGGCTATCTGGAATTTCTCAGTCTCGTATTTGTTTTGTATATAGTCAATCCATTTTTTCCAGTCTCGTTTATATCTCTCATTTGAGTGATCTTTAAGATATGCCGATATTTTAGCCATCTCGGCTAAGTTTGTGACTTTCAATGTCCATTCTTGAGTTGTAGGCAAGTCTTCCTTCTTCCAGTATTGCGCCACCAACAGCCTTGCTGCCGTTATTAGGTGCAGAATCAAGTTAGTCTCTACCACTGTAAAGTCAGTACATGTACCTAGTAAGAATAACTGAGGAGTAAACTTTATCCTTCTTTTAAAGATATTTTGCATAATCCACCTCTTATACACGGAATACAGCATTTTGGGCTTCCCGAAACCCCGCTTCCTTCGCAAAAATGGACATGCAGTGGGTTTGGGAGGCTTGCAAAGTGTTCCTAGGGGCTGGGGAAGGCAAGAACGATCGAAAAAAGGGGGCATTTTTTGCTCATTCCCCCCCCCCAGCCCCCAGGAGCACTCTACAAACCTCTATGCATGCCCTGTTCTGTTTTGTTTTTGCAAAAAGGGGGGCCATTTTCACAAAAAACAGGCTGTTTTATGCTCATTTTTACCCCCTCTCCAGCCCCCAGGAGCACTCCTCAAGCCTCCTAAAGGCTACGCATGGTCTATTTATTTTATTTTTTTGCAAAAAATGGGCCCGTTTTCACAAAAAACTGGGCTGTTTTATGCTTGTTTTTGCCACTCCCCCCAGCCCCCAGAAGCACTCTGCAGGCCTCTCAAACTCTCTGCGTGCCCCGTTTTTCACAAAAAACGAGGCGTGCAGAGGGTTTGGGAGGCCTGCAGAATGCAAAAACTTTTTTAAAAAAAATTTACCTCTTCAAAATCTTGGTGGTACTCCAGTGCGTCTTATAGCCTGAAAAATATGGCAATTCCCCCCCCCCCTCAGCGCTTTTTTCCCCGATCAAGAGAAAGCTCAACTCCTTCCCACCTAGAGCAATTCTTCCACGCATAATTCACAGTCTCGTATCTACCTTTTTAACTTTCTCAAAAGCTATCGTCCTACGTGGCCGATGTGCTCTTTTGTGAAGATACGCTCAGGTGACTGGAAATTTTGAGTCATCCTGCCACATTATGACAATACACTGCATTCGGAAGCCTGACTCACTGAGCATCCTTCGGCGGCTTATCAAATGGCAGGGAATTAGTAGGAAGAGAGCGGATTAACAAGAGTGGGAAGAGGACCTTGGAGGTCATCTAATCCAACCCCCCCCCCCCTGCTCCAGGTAGGAATCCCTATACCATTTCGGACAAATGGGACTCCTCTTAAAGAAGAGCCGAGGTGGCGCAGTGGTTAAATACAGCACTGCAGGCTACTTCAGCTGACTGCAGTTCTGCAGTTCGGCTGTTCAAATCTCGCCGGCTCAGGGTTGACTCAGCCTTCCATCCTTCCGAGGTGGGTAAAATGAGGACCCGGATTGTTGTTGGGGGCGATATGCTGACTCTGTAAACCGCTTAGAGAGGGCTGAAAGCCCTGTGAAGCGGTATATAAGTCTAACTGCTATTGCTATAGAGAGCCGAGGTGGCGCAGTGGGTAGGATGCAGTACTGCAGGCCACTTCAGCTGACTGCTAGATCAGCAGTTCAGCGGTTCAAATCTCACCGGCTCAGGGTTGACTCAGCCTTCCATCCTTCCGAGGTGGGTAAAATGAGGACCCGGATTGTTGTTGGGGGCGATATGCTGACTCTGTAAACCGCTTAGAGAGGGCTGAAAGCCCTATGAAGCGGTATATAATTCTAACTGCTATTTTTAGTATTTTTAGTATTTAGTATTTATTATGCATTTATAGGCCGCCCTTTTCCCTGAGGGGACTCAGGGCGGCTTACAATAAAAGGGGAAAGGGAGTGTAGGACAAATACAAAAAGAAATGTGAGCGAGAATAAATTAAACAATAAAACACAACATTCACTCGACATTCGGGAGGGGCGAAAGTAAAAACTTATCCCCAGGCCTGACGGGCTAGCCAGATCTTGAGGGCTGTGCGGAAGGCCTGGACGGTGGTGAGGGTGCAGATCTCCACGGGGAGATTGTTCCATAGCGTCGGAGCCGCAACAGAGAAGGCTCTCCTCCGAGTAGTCGCCAGTCGGCACTGACTGGTGGATGGAATTCGGAGGAGACCTACTCTATGCGATCTGATGGGACGCAGGGAGGTAATTGGCAGAAGGCGGTCTCTCAGATAGCCAGATCCACTACCATGGAGAGCTTTATGGGTGGTGAGTAGGACCTTGAAGTGCACCCGGAGATCGACAGGTAGCCAGCGCAGCTCACGGAGGATCGGTGTTATGTGGGCGAACCGTGGTTATTGCTATTAAAGAAGAGCCATGAGGATGATTAGGGGGTCCTCTGCTTTTCAGAAGTCCATTAATCGGTTGGGTATCCAAAAAAAATGTTTATTAGAATATAAAATATGAAGGAAAATGAAAATAATGGGAAACTAGGAAAGAGGAAAAGGAGAAAGTGTGGGGGTGGGAGAAGGAGGAGGAGAAGGGGAAGGACCTTGAGCTTGCTTGGAGGTTCTAACAGGGGAGCGCAGCTATCGTATACCCTTGACCGAAGATCGGTACACTCCTTCTATCTGGGATGGTCGTCCTCTTCTACCGAGCGCACAGCTTTGCGAGGGACGCACATGGAGCAGTGCAGTGGTGGGTTTCAAAAAATTTTCGAACCTACTCTGTGGGTGTGGCCTCCTTTGTGGGAGTGGCTTGCCGCCCATGTGACCGGATGGGAGTGGCTTGCCGCCCATGTGACCGGACATGAAGATGCCGACGACACTTGTCAGAACCGCCTTAAATTACCTCACACACAGCACTGGCATGCATAAGAATAGGATGCAAACTTGTTTTTTAAGAGGCATCTTTGGTTTGCGTTAAAACAACTTCAACAGACGCAATGTTCTGATTGCACCACAAACGCAGTCGTCATCCTTACCTTTCACAGAGGCACTGAGTTTTATAAATAGGAGCACGATAGTGTAGAATAATCATATCCAAGGACCAGTGGGGGGTTTCAAAAAATTTTGGAACCTCTTCTGTAGGTGTGGCCTGCTTTCCGGGTCCACTGGTGGAACCTCTTCTAACCGGTTTCTGTAGATTTGACGAACCGGTTCTACCGAATAGGTGCAAACTGGTAGGAACCCACCTCTGGAGCAGTGAGGGAGGAAGGGAACACCCGCCTAGCCAGCCAGATCAGCCGAATCAACCATGGCGATCAATGGGGTGACAGATGTCGCAGCCAGATCGCCCTCACATCCAGAGAAGGGGAAGGAGAAGGGGGAAGGAGGAGGAAAAAGAGAAGGAAAAAGGGAAGGAGGAAGAGAAGGAGAAAGAGAAAACCATGGAGGAGAAAGAAAAGGAGAAGAGGGAAGGAGGAGGAGAAGAAGGAGAAAGGGAAGGAGGAGGAGGAGGCAAAGGAGAAAGGGGAAAAGGAGAAGAAGGAGAAAGGGAAGGAGGAGAAGGAGAAAGGGAAGGAGAAGGAGGAGAAAGAGAAAGAGGAGAAAGGGAAAAGGAGAAGAAGAAACGGAAGGAGAAAAGGAAGGAGAAGGCAGAGGAGAAAGGAAAAAAGGGGAAGGAGAAAGAGGAAAGAAGAAGCAGGAGGAGAAAGGGGAAAAGGAGAAGAAAGTTTCATTTTCATTTTTACAGCTTGCCCTTCCTCCTCATACTTGGTACAGATGCATTTCTCTTCAAACAATCACACAATTCGTATCGTGCATAGATTTGCAAAACAACGGGATAAAGGAATATTCCTGAACTTTCCTTTATGATTTATCTCATGGTTGCTGTGAAATTGGGTGAATGTATCAATGAAGGCATGTTATCTCATCTTGCAGAGCTTGGATTCATTGAACGAGTTCACCCAAAAAAATGTAAACACTGCAGAATATACAGCCTCCTGCTACATAACTAAGCTCCACTTTCATGCTGAACAAACTAAATTATTAATGTCTCTTAAAATAGAAAAAAAATCTATCTTTAGATAGATTTTTTTACTCCAAAAGCATTTTATTCCAATAGATTTGATAAAAACAAAATGTAAAAAAAAAATCCAATTTAAATCAAAACATTTTTTTTCTCAGTTTAGTATATTTTATTTTTATTTTCATACACTCACATGTATACACCATACAGTATTAAACAATAATTGCATCAATTCCTCTTGTCGACAATGCCCCAGAAAATAAAAGCCCAATATACCTCTTCCATTCTTCATACACCTCTTTCTTCCCCCACCCTCCAACTTTCTATCTTCCCTCCATCATCCCCCTCTACCCTACTTCCCCTCCCCCTCTACCATTCCTCTCTCCAGATCCGCTCCCCCCCTTCCTTTTCGCCTCCCCCCCCCACCCTCTCTCCCATCCCTCTCTACCCTCTTTCTTCTTCCCTACTCCTCCTCCCCTTGGTGTATTTCCACTATATGTTGATGTACTTGGCTTACCCTATTTTTTAAAAAAAATTAAAGAAAAACAGTATATATGTGAAGCAGTGGTGGGTTTCAAAATATTTTCGAACCTACTCTGTGGGTGTGGCCTCCTTTGTGGGAGTGGCTTGCCGGCCATGTGACCTGGTGGGAGTGGCTTGCCAGCCATGTGTTTTCTCTCTCTCTCTCTCTCCTTCCTTTTGTCTCTCTGTCCCTTTTTCCTTTTTTTCTTTCATCTCTCTCTGACTTTTTCTTTCTTTTTTCTTTTTTATTTCTTTCTTTCTTCCTTTTTTTCTCTTTCTCTTTCTCTGTGTGTGTGCATGTGTGTGCGTCAGTGGTGGGTTTCAAAAAAATTTGGAACCTCTTCTGTAGGTGTGGCCTGCTTTCTGGGTCCACTGGTGGAGCCTCTTCCAACCGGTTCGGTAGATTTGACGAACCGGTTCTACCGAATAGGTGCGAACTGGTAGGAACCCACCTCTGATGTGAAGTCACATTGCATTGAGATCTAACACATTGTGTCTAGCCTAAGCTATATCCCTCCCTCCCCCCACCCTCCCCCCTGACCCCCTCCTCCTTCCCCCCCCAACTTCCCAGAACCTGTACACAGTATAGATTTTTAACAAACACAGTCTAAAATCTAATGAGAAAAAAGAAATAAAGAAATTAATAACATCTCTACATTGATCTTAGCTTCTTCTTAAAAGATTTTTTTTTAAAAATCCACCCTTGTGTGTAAGGGTCCCATCTGGGGTCTTTGGTCTTTTTGCTTACCTTAATTGTCTTGGGTTTTGGGGTCTGGTTTTCCTTCTCCGTGTCTTTGTTCATGTTACAGGAGCTGAGCGGGGTTGAAGTCATCTTCCCCAACCACTGGATGTTGGTCAGGCTGCTGTTCAGGCCAGGTGCCTCCTCGCCGCCTACGTGGATAGAAACCCAGAGTTTTTAGATTTCGTGTGTAGATCCTTCAAGAGGAAGCTTGAATTTTAGCCTTTCAGCCGAAAGAGGTTGAGTATAACTTTTGAGAGGGATCTTGGAGTCCTAGTGGACGACCATTTAAATAGGAGCCAGCCGTGTGCAGCAGCTGCCAAAAAAGCCAACACAGTTCTAGGCTGCATAAACAGAGGGAGAGAATCAAGATCACGTGAAGGGGTTAATACCACTTTATAAGGCCATATTTGGAATACGGCATCCAGTTTTGGTTGCCACAATGTAGAAAAGATGTGGAGACTCTAGAAAGAGTGCAGAGAAGAGCAACCAAGATGATCAGGGGAAAATTGAAGGCTAAAACATATGAGGAACGGTTGCAGGAACTGGGTATGTCTAGTTTAATGAAAAGAAGGACCAGGGGAGACAGGATAGCAGTCTTCCAATATCTCAGGGGCTGCCGCAAAGAAGAGGGAGTCAAACTATTCTCCAAAGCACCTGAGGGTAGAACAAGAAGCAATGGGTGGAAACTAATGAAGGAGAGAAGCAACTTAGAACTGAGGAGGAATTTCCTGACAGTCAGAACAATTAATCAGTGGAACAACTTCCAGAAGTTGTGAATGCTCCAACACTGGAGGTTTTTAAGAAGATGTTGGATAACCATTTGTCTGAAGTGGTGTAAGGTTTCCTGTCTAGGCAGGGGGTTGGACTAGAAGACCTCCAACGTCCCCTCAATTCTATTCTAAGTGAGAATAGCATAAACCTTTGGATCTGTTAGCAGTACCCGGTTTCCCCGAAAATAAGACCTCTCCAGATAATAAGCCCAATAATAATAAGCTGAAAATATTGCAATCCAGCAGCAGCCATGAGGGGACAATGCTGGCCCCCTCCGACACTTAAAAAATAATAAGACCTTCCTGAAAGTAAGGACAAGCGGGTGGGGGGGAGAGAAAATATTTTTGGGGAAACAGTATATAGGAAAATAAAATAAAAAACGTAGATACAGAGTACAGAATAACAGTGTTGCAAGAGACCTTAGAGGTCTTCTAGTCCAACCCCCTGCTCAAGCAGGAGACCCTGCACCACTCTGGAAAAATAGCTGTCCAATCTTTTTTAAAAAACCTTCTGTGTTGGTGCACCCATACCTTCTGGAGGCAAGCTGTTCCACTGGCTAATTGTTCAGCCAGTTGTTATTTTAATAAAGGAAACAGCCTTTCCCAGGGGATTTCCATCTTAAACAGACTTTACATTAAAAAGCAGGTTATAATGAATAGAGAAGAGACTGCAATTTCTTGCAGAGCTGGAAAAAACACACTTTTGCTGACTGTGGGTTCGTATCACGTACAGTGAAATTCCCGCCGCGTTCAGCTCTATTATCGCAAAAGGAGAGGATTTCACCATGATATAGGATCGCATTAACTCTTTGAAGCTGGACTTTTGTGAGATAATTGCATGATTATTTCTTAACCTTAGAAGGTTTTACTGATGACACCTGTATGCTGTCTACAGGCAGCCTTCGACTTACAACAGTTCATTTAATGGCCGTCCGAAGTTACAACATCACTGAAAAAAGGCACTCACAACCCTTTTTCACACTGATTACCGTAGCAGCATCCCTATGTGCACGTGATCAGTTGCTTGGCAACTGATTCACATTGATGACGGTCACACCTTTGCGACCTTCTGACAAGCAAAATCCAGGTTCCCTCAACAACTGTCTTATTCGTTTAACAACTGCAGTGATTCCCTTAAGAAAGATGGCAAGGAGAGTCGTCAAATGGGGCAAAACTCACTTCACAAATTCCTCACTTAGCAACGTACATTCCGGACTCAGTCATAAGTCGAGGACTACCTTTAACCTCATCGGTTGTTTTAACATCTCTCATACGACTAAAATGATTAATGGTAATATATAGAGTTTGATTTCCTGCCTGAAATAAATAATATGCAGTAATGCATCGTTGAATAAAAATGTTTCCATCGCTAAAAAACAACAACAACATCCCACATAATCACACCGATGGTCAAACACACGAGAAAGTTATCAAAACCTCTGAAGAATATACAAATGTTGTGCAGCTTACGTTTTCCCCACGTGCCATCACTCTGCTGAATTCCCACAACACTGTCAAACCATTTACTAAGACTGTACTAATATTTATCTTCTCATCCTTCCTATCACCCATCTCCTCCCACTTATAACCGTAACTTTGTGGGTTGTATCCTTACGATTTATATTGTTTCCTAGTATGATTTGATTGCTTATTTGTACCCTACAACTATTATTAAATGTACCTTATGATTCTTGACAAGTGTATCTTTTCTTTTATGTACACTGAGAGCATATGCAGCAAAGACAAATTCCTTTTGTGTCTAATCACACTTGGCCAATGAAGAATTCTATTCTATTCCTTTCCATTATCCTACTCTACTCTACTCTACTCTTCCGTTCTAACAAGCTTCCTATTACCTATCTCCTTCTACTTATGACTAACTATAACCTTGTTGCTTGTATCTTTACGATTATATTGTTTTATTTAGTTTCCTAGTATGATTTGACTGCTTATTTAGTATCCTATTAATATCACTAAGGGTTGTATCTTATGATTCTTGATTAATGTATTTATGTACGCTAAGAGCTTATGCACCGAAGACAAATTCCTTGTGTGTCCAATCACACTTGGCCAACGAAGAATTCTATTCCATTCTATTCTGATTTCTCCTATTCTATTCTATTCTGATTTCTCCTATTCTATTCTTTTCTCCTATTCTATTCTATTCTGATTTCTTCTATTCTATTCTATTCTGATTTCTCCTATTCTATTCTGATTTCTTCTATTCTATTCTGATTTCTCCTATTCTATTCTGATTTCTCCTATTCTATTCTGATTTCTCCTATTCTATTCTATTCTGATCTCTCCTATTCTATTCTATTCTGATTTCTCCTATTTTATTCTATTCTGATTTCTCCTATTCTATTCTGATTTCTCTTATTCTATTCTATTCTGATTTCTCCCATTCTATTCTGATTTCTCCCATTCTATTCTGATTTCTCCTATTCTATTCTATTCTATTCTATTCTGATTTCTCCTATTCTATTCTATTCTGATTTCTCCTATTCTATTCTGATTTCTCCTATTCTATTCTGATTTCTCCTATTCTATTCTGATTTCTCCTATTCTATTCTGATTTCTCCTATTCTATTCTGCCTTTGGATAAGAGGACAGGTCGTGTCAAAAACTAAACTGGACTTCTCACAAAACTAACTCAATTTAAGTCCAATCCATCTATCCATCATTCTACCGACACCCAGTTAACTTCCCAAACTCTGTCCTGTTAGATGTTCATTTTTAGAAAGGGTTTTGAAGGCATCTCCGTTTTTTGGAAAAGCCAAGCAGACGGCAATCACCCTCCATCCCGGTCGCTACAAAATTTTTACAGATAGTCCTCGACTTAACGACCACAAACTGAGTCCAAAAATTCTTCTGGCTGAGCGAGACTGTTGCGAAATAAGTTTTTGTCCCATTCTACACGATTGCTTGCCACGACGGTTCAGCAAATTGCTGCCCTTGTTAAATGAAATCTGGCTTCCACCCTTGATTTTGTTCATCCGATAGTCTCCAGAGGAGATTCCACGACCCCAAGACATTGCAACCGTCATAAATACGGAGGTGGGCAAAGGTCTGGATTTTGATCACGCAACCACGGGGATGCTGCAACAGTCATAAGTGTGAAAAACAGCCATGTCACTTGTTTCATTGCTGTTGTTAACTTTGGTCCCTAAACGGATGGTTGTAAGTCGAGAACTACCAATAGCAGTCATTAAATTGCATTATATAATTATATTGTATAATTATTATATATTCTATTATGAAAATTAATTATGTAATATAATTGTTATATAATTATATACTGCACGAGTCAAAAAGAGGGCTGTGAAAATATCTCACCTCCTGGACATAAACTGTTTCAACTCCTACCCTCAAAATGACACTATAGGGCACTGCACACCAAGACAACTAGACACAAGGACAGTTCCCCCCCCCCCAAATATCATCACTCTGCTAAACAACTAAGTCGCACAACACTGTCAAACTATTTACTAAGTCTGCATTATTATTAATCTTCTCATCGTTCCTATCACCCATCTCCTCCCACTAATGATGCAACTTCGTTGCTTGTATCCTTACGATTTATATATTGATCATTTCCTAGTATGATTTGATTGCTTATTTGTATCCTAAGGCTATCATTGTGCTGTACCTTATGATTCTTAACAAATGTATCTTTTATGTACACTGAAAGCATATACACCAAAGACAAATTCCTTGTGTGTCCAATCATAGTTGGCCAATCAAGAATTCTATTCTAATTCTATTCTATGCCATATATTCTATTCTAATTCTAGTCCATATATTCTAATTCTATTCTACGCCATATATTTTATTCTAATTCTATTCCATGTATTCTAATTCTATTCTACATATTATAATTCTATTTTACTCTATTCTACACCATATATTATATTCTTTTCTAATTCTATGCCATATATTCTAATTCTATTTATTCTACTCTATTCTATGCCATATATTCTATTCCAATTCTATTCCATATATTCTAATTCTATTTATTCTACTCCATTCTATGCCATATATTCTATTCTAATTCTATTCCATGTATTCTATTTATTCTACTCTATTCTATGCCATATATTCCAATTCTATTTATCCTACTCTATTCTATGCTATATATTCTATTCTAATTTTTCTCCATATATTCTAATTCTATTCTACTATTCTACACCATATATTCTATTCTAATTCTATTCCATATATTCTAATTCTATTTATTCTACTCTATTCTATGCCACATATTCTATTCTAATTCTATTCTACTCTATTCTACACCATATATTATATTCTATTCTAATTCTTCTCCATATATTCTAATTCTATTCTACTATTCTACACCATATATTCTATTCTAATTCTATTCCATATATTCTAATTCTATTTATTCTACTCTATTCTATGCCACATATTCTATTCTAATTCTATATATTCTAATTCTATTTTACTCTATTCTACACCATATATTATATTCTATTCTAATTCTTCTCCATATATTCTAATTCTATTCTACTCTATTCTACACCATATATTCTATTCTAATTCTATTCCATAGATTCTAATTCTATTTATTCTATTCTGTTCTATGCCACATATTCTATTCTATGCCATATATTAAATTATATTCTAATTCTATTCTAATTCTATTATATGCCATATTTTCTATTCTATTCTATTTTCTATTCTATTCCAAAGAGCTCCAGTTCTCTCTATTCCCCCCAAATACCTTTATGGGGCTCCTCATGGCCCATCATACAAAAAAACCTCCCAATGAAAAGATCTACATACTGTTTTTTTCCTCTTCTTGGTTACCCAAAGTTTGGGCGGCCAAAAAATCCAATTCTTCCGTGGTCCAGGTCAACATCTCAGCCAGATTCTCTTCCTCCGGATCCTCCTGCTTTGCAGCGACGGTCCCCTCTCCAGATCCGGATCTGTTCTCAAACGGCTTGGTCTCCAGGCCCAGAGAGCTACCGCATAGACTCCCCAAGCCTGGGTCCTTCCTAGGAGACTGTTCAGTGCCTAGCAAGTCCAGAAGGCGGCTTTGGGCTTCCGCTGGGGCAGGGCTTCTGCTGCTGACCCCGCCAAGGTTGACCAGGGCCAAGCGGTCACCTCCTGCGGCCGTCTGGCTGGGAGATCCCGGGATGCCTTGGCGATCGAAGGCGATCCCTTGCTGCTCCTGCTTGATCCGGCCCGCTGGGCTCCTGGCTTCTTCGTCCTCCTCCGCGGGGCTGCCCGGCCGAGAGGGCTTCCTTTTCTTGAGGATCAGCGGCTGATGAGATCGGCTCTTCATGCTGGAGAGCCCAAGGGATCCTCATCGGGAGGCAGAGGGGATCCTGGGAAAGAAGCAACCGATCCCACGATGGGGGACAGACTTTTCGGGGGGAACCCACTGACTTTCCCCGGTGATCCCACGAGATCTGGGCCGGGGTGGGGGGACCGTGGGGAAGAGCGGGGGAAATCACCCTGGGCTTCCCCGGGGAAAGAGCATCGATCCCGGGTTTAAGGCGACCCGCTCCCAATGCAAAGCCAATCCCCGTTTGCAGCCGCTTCCAGAGCGGCTCCTGCCGGCCAAGCCTTGCCTGCTTGCCTTCCTCCCTCTCCGCCTTACCGGCCGCCGCTCCAACGGGCTGCTCGGCGAGGCCGGAGCGGCCGGGCGAGCGACGCGGCACCAGGGGTCGGTTTGAATTTCGCGCCGGCAAGCGCGCTGCGGTCACGTGGGCGGGGCGGCCAATGGCGCGGCGGCCAGGCAGAGAGAGGGGCGGGGCCGTCAGGGAGAGAAGGGCGGGCCGCCGGGGAGAAAGGGGCGGGGTCAGGCTGCTGCAGTCGCTTCTCCTCCTTTAGTTGACTTTATTGTCATTGCGCAACATTGCGTAGATACGCAATGATCCAAGTAGAATAAAACAGAACTGGAAGGGACCTTAGAGGTCTTCTAGTCCAACCCCTTGCTCAAGCAGGAGACCCTATAAATTTTTACTTTAGTTTAGTTCACTTTAGTTGACTTTATTGTCATTGCACAATATTGTGTAGCCACGCAATGATCCCAGTAGAATAAAACAGAGCTGGAAGGGACCTTAGAGGTCTTCCAGTCCAACCCCCTGCTCAAGCGGGAGACCCTATAAATTTTTACTTTAGTTTAGTTCACTTTAGTTGACTTTATTGTCATTGCACAATATTGTGTAGCCACGCAATGATCCCAGTAGAATAAAACAGAGCTGGAAGGGACTTTAGAGGTCTTCTAGTCCAACCCCCTGCTCAAGCAGGAGACCCTATAAAGTTTTACTTTAGTTTAGTTCACTTTAGTTGACTTTATTGTCATTGCACAATATTGTGTAGCCACGCAATGATCCCAGTAGCATAAAACAGAGCTGGAAGGGACCTTAGAGGTCTTCTAGTCCAACCCCATGCTCAAGCAGGAGACCCTATACATTTTTACTTTAGTTTAGTTCACTTTAGTTGACTTTATTGTCATTGCACAATATTGTGTAGCCACGCAATGATCCCAGTAGAATGAAACAGAGCTGGAAGGGACCTTAGAGGTCTTCTAGTCCAACCCCATGCTCAAGCAGGAGACCCTATACATTTTTACTTGACTTCAGTTTAGTTGACTTTATTGTCATTGCACAATATTGTGAAGCCACGCAATGATTAAGGTGACCAGATTTTCAGATTGGTAAAGAGGGACACCATTGACCGGGAAGGGTGGGGGGGGGGGCTTGATTAAAAAAATTATATTTTGTCAAACATGACCCCAGGACACTGAAATTATCATAAATATGAATCTGTTGCCAAACATCAAAATTTTGATCACGTGACCATGAGGATGCTGCAACGGTCGCTAAGTGTGAAAATGGTCGCTAAGTGTGAAAACGGTCATCAGACACTTTTTTCAATGCCATTGTAACTTTGGTCACTAACTGAACTGTTTGAAAGTTAAGGCTAGCTTGCATTATAATGCCTTATGCTGGCTTACATTTTCAAGAATGTTAGAATTGAAATAGAAATGAATAGAGTAGAGTAGAGTAAAGAAGAATAAAATAGTTTATAAGCCAAGTGTGATTGGACACACAAGGAATTTGTCTTTGGTGAATATGCTCTCAGTGTACATAAAGAAAAATAAAATAGTAAGATAGTAGGATCCTTGCCCACCAAGCTCAGAAACCAGCGATCCCACGATCTGCCCCACACCTCCTCTTTCCTTAAGAGATAGTGGGGTGGGAGATCCTTGCCCATCAAGCTAGGAAACCAGTGATCCCACGATCTGTTCCACACCTCCTCTTTCCTTAAGAGATAGTGGGGTGGGGGATCTTTGCCCATCAAGCTAGGAAACCAGTGATCCCACCTCCTCTTTCCTTAAGAGGTGGTGACGTGGGAGATCCTTGCCCATCAAGCTAGGAAACCAGTGATCCCACGATCTGTTCCACACCTCCTCTTTCCTTAAGAGGTGGTGGGGTGGGGGATCCTTGCCCATCAAGCTCAGAAACCAGTGATCCCACGATCTGTTCCACACCTCCTCTTTCCTTAAGAGATAGTGGGGTGGGGGATCTTTGCCCATCAAGCTAGGAAACCAGTGATCCCACCTCCTCTTTCCTTAAGAGGTGGTGACGTGGGAGATCCTTGCCCACCAAGCTCAGAAACCAGTGATCCCACGATCTGTTCCACACCTCCTCTTTCCTTAAGAGATGGTGGGGGTGGGGGATCCTTGCCCATCAAGCTCAGAAAACAGCGATCCCACGATCTGTTCCACACCTCCTTTTTCCTTAAGAGATGGTGGGGTGGGGGATCCTTGCCCATCAAGCTCAGAAACCAGTGATCCCACGATCTGTTCCACACCTCCCCTTTCCATAAGAGATGGTGGCGTGGGGGATCCTTGCCAACCAAGCTCAGAAACCAGCGATCCCACGATCTGTTCCACACCTCCTCTTTCCTTAAGAGGTGGTGACGTGGGGGATCCTTGCCCATCAAGCTAGGAAACCAGTGATCCCACGATCTGTTCCACACCTCCTCTTTCCTTAAGAGGTGGTGGGGTGGGGGATCCTTGCCCACCAAGCTCAGAAAACAGCGATCCCACGATCTGTTCCACACCTCCTCTTTCCTTAAGAGGTGGTGGGGTGGGGGATCCTTGCCCACCAAGCTCAGAAAGCAGTGATCCCACGATCTGTTCCACACCTCCCCTTTCCTTAAGAGATGGTGGGGTGGGGGATCCTTGCCCACCAAGCTCAGAAACCAGTGATCCCACGATCTGTTCCACACCTCCTCTTTCCTTAAGAGATGGTGACGTGGGGGATCCTTGCCCACCAAGCTCAGAAAGCAGTGATCCCACGATCTGTTCCACACCTCCTCTTTCCTTAAGAGATGGTGGGGTGGGGGATCCTTGCCCACCAAGCTCAGAAAGCAGTGATCCCACGATCTATTCCACACCTCCTCTTTCCTTAAGAGGTGGTGGGGTGGGGGATCCTTGCCAACCAAGCTCAGAAACCAGCGATCCCACGATCTGCCCCACACCTCCTCTTTCTCCCTCCCGTTCTCTTTTTGGGGTAAGGAGGAGAAAGGACAAAAAAGAGAAAGAGGGAGAAATGGCTGCAGGGAGAGCGGCGCCCGAGAGAAGAGGGCAAAAAAAGAAAAGAAAAGAAAAGAAAAACCTTCCAACGGCTGAGCCTCTTGGTCCGGGACCGAACCTCCTCCTCGCCGCGCTGCCTGCAGAAAAACAGTCAGCACGAGCAGGCGCAGAAGGGGAGGGAGCCGACCGGGGAGAGGGAAACCACTGCCCCCTAAAGTCCACATCGGGAACAACACTTCAGAGAAATAAGAACGGCGTCCTTTTTAAAATTGTTTTCTTTCTTTTGGAAAATTTTGAACACGTTGCAGGGCATGGGAGAAATCATTAAAAATCGTGATTGTCCCACTGAAAGTGGGACGTCTGGTCACCTTAGGCCAATGATCCCAGTAGAGTAAAACAGAGCTGGAAGGGATCTTGGAGGTCTTCTAGTCCAACCCCTTGCTCAAGCAGGAGACCCTATAAATTTTTACTTTACTTCACTTTAGTTGACTTTATTGTCATTGCGCAATATTGTGTAGCCACACAATGATCCCGGTAGAATGAAACAGAGCTGGAAGGGACCTTAGAGGTCTTCTAGTCCAACCCCTTGCTCAAACAGGAGGCCGTATACATTTTTACTTTAGTTTAGTTCACTTTAGTTGACTTTATTGTCATTGCACAACATTGTGTAGCCACGCAATGATCCAAGTAGAGTAAAACAGAGCTGGGAGGGACCTTGGAGGTCTTCTAGTCCAACCCCTTGCTCAAGCAGGAGGCCGTATACATTTTTACTTTAGTTGACTTTATTGTCATTGCACAATATTGTGTAGTCACGCAATGATCCAAGTAGAGTAAAACAGAGCTGGAAGGGACCTTGGAGGTCTTCTAGTCCAACCCCTTGCTCAAGCAGGAGACCCTATACATTTTTACTTTAGTTGACTTTATTGTCATTGCACAATATTGTGTAGTCACGCAATGATCCAAGTAGAGTAAAACAGAGCTGGAAGGGACCTTGGAGGTCTTCTAGTCCAACCCCTTGCTCAAGCAGGAGGCCGTATACATTTTTACTTTAGTTGACTTTATTGTCATTGCACAATATTGTGTAGTCACCCAATGATCCAAGTAGAGTAAAACAGAGCTGGAAGGGACCTTGGAGGTCTTCTAGTCCAACCCCTTGCTCAAGCAGGAGGCCGTATACATTTTTACTTTAGTTTAGTTCACTTTAGTTGACTTTATTGTCATTGCACAACATTGTGTAGCCACGCAATGATCCAAGTAGAGTAAAACAGAGCTGGAAGGGACCTTGGAGGTCTTCTAGTCCAACCCCCTGCTCAAGCAGGAGGCCGTATACATTTTTACTTTAGTTGACTTTATTGTCATTGCACAATATTGTGTAGCCACGCAATGATCCAAGTAGAGTAAAACAGAGCTGGGAGGGACCTTGGAGGTCTTCTAGTCCAACCCCTTGCTCAAGCAGGAGGCCGTATACATTTTTACTTTAGTTTAGTTCACTTTAGTTGACTTTATTGTCATTGCACAACATTGTGTAGCCACGCAATGATCCAAGAAGAGTAAAACAGAGCTGGAAGGGACCTTGGAGGTCTTCTAGTCCAACCCCTTGCTCAAGCAGGAGGCCGTATACATTTTTACTTTAGTTTAGTTCACTTTAGTTGACTTTATTGTCATTGCACAATATTGTGTAGCCACGCAATGATCCCAGTAGAGTAAAACAGAGCTGGAAGGGACCTTGGAGGTCTTCTAGTCCAACCCCTTGCTCAAGCAGGAGGCCGTATACATTTTTACTTTAGTTTAGTTCACTTTAGTTGACTTTATTGTCATTGCACAATATTGTGTAGCCACGCAATGATCCCAGTAGAGTAAAACAGAGCTGGAAGGGACCTTGGAGGTCTTCTAGTCCAACCCCCTGCTCAAGCAGGAGACCCTATACATTTTTAGTTTAGTTTAGTTTACTTTATTGTCATTGCACATCATACAACAACATTAAATGCCGTCTTCAATGTACTGTACAATGTATAGTAAAATATATAAAACAATATAAAAAGTGCATATAAAGTATAAGGTACAGTGTAACTGAAGTAACCTTTTAT
This sequence comes from Thamnophis sirtalis, assembly GCF_051295495.1. Taxonomy (NCBI): domain Eukaryota; kingdom Metazoa; phylum Chordata; class Lepidosauria; order Squamata; family Natricidae; genus Thamnophis; species Thamnophis sirtalis. The sequence continues at coordinate 74,046,906 of NW_028261389.1, forward strand.
TTAATTTACAGCGAATTCCTCTCCAGCAAAATCCCAGCCCACAGTCTTTCAAGATAGTTGACAATTACCAACTTTTATCAGGCTTGGAGAGTGGCCACCTTGCCTCCAGAAGTTGTGAATGCTCCAACACTGGAAGTTTTTAAGAAGAGATTGGATAACCATTTGTCTGAAGTGGTATAGGGTTTCCTTCCTAAGCAGGGGGTTGGACTAGAAGACCTCCAAGGTCCCTTCTAACTCTGTTATTCTAAATGAAGTAGGGCAGCAAAAAAAAATCACACACAAACTCACACACCCAAACATTCCTGAAGGCTGCTGAAGCAAAGGCTTGCATTCTGCTCCATTTTGAACAGATGTGAACGAGAGAAAAGGGGCGTGGAGGCTCAGTGGCTTAAGACGCTGACCTTGTCGATCAGAAAGTTCGGCAGTTGGGCGGTTCGAATCCTTAGCACCGTGTAACTGACTGAGCTCCTGTTACTTGTCCCAGCTTCGGCCAACCTAGCAGTTCGAAAGCATTTAAACAATGCAAGTAGAGAAATAGGAACCACCTTTGGTGGGAAGGTAACAGCGTTCCGTGTGCCTTCGGCGTTTAGTCATGCCAGCCACATGACCATGGAGACGTCTTTGGACAGTGCTGGCTCTTCGGCTTTGAGCACCGCCCCCTAGAGTCGGGAACGACTAGCACACACGTGCGAGGGGACCTTTAACTAAATGAGAGAACCCCACCGAATTCCAAAAGATTTTTCAATTAAAACGAGACGGCTATTTGCAAGAAGAAACTTTATTCTCTAGCACTGAAAACATTACCTGGTCAGGTAAGCAGACATCTGAAAATGAATGACCAAGCATAGAGAGCACCAAATTTTATTTTATGTTTGTATCCTCCCTTTCGTATTTGTTCTGACACAAACTGGAGATGCATCCTTCCGCTTTGGCAATTCCACCGAGTGTCACAACCAGGGGTGAGTTCCTGCCAGTTCTAAGCTCTTCTATAGAAGAGGTTCCACAAATCTACAGTGCCGTTTAGAACTGGTTCCAGCTCCCTCCCCCTCCCATCCGCACATCATCAAGATGAAGAGCGACAGGAGGAATTCTGGGAGTTGAAGTCCACAAGTCTTAAAGCTGTCAAGTTTGAACACCCCTGGAGTTTTTTTTCCTAAAGGGTTAGGGGTGCAAGGGTCTTGTAACTTGACAGCTTTAAGACTTGCGTGCTTCAATGCCAGAGTTCCTGAGCCAACATTACAGGAGGAGGAATTCTGGGAGTTGAAGTCCACAAGTCTTAAAGCTGTCGAGTCTGAACACTCCAGGGGTATTCTTTTCTAAAGGGTTAGGGGTGCAAGGGTCTTGTAACTTGACAGCTTTAAGACTTGCATGCTTCAAATGCCAGAGTTTCTGAGCCAACATTTGGGTTGCTAAGCAAGAGCGTTGTTAAGTGAGTTTCACCACATTTTATAAGTTGGCCACCCTCACCCAGTCACATGGCCGGCAAGCCACTCCCACCCAGCCACATGGCTCACAAGCCACTCCCACCTGGTCACATGGCTGGCAAGCCACTCCCACAAAGCAGGCCACACCTACAGAAGAGGTTCTAAAAAATTTTGAAACCCACCACTGGTCACAACTGAATACAGATAGTCCTCAACTTAAAACAGCTCATTTGGGGTCCGAAGTTACAACAGCACTGAAAAGAAGTGACTCATGACCGTTTTTCACACTTATGACCGTTGCGGCATTCCCCACTCCACCCCACCCCACGGTCGTCCGATCAGAATTCAGGCGCTTGGCAACCGTCTTGTATTTATGACGGTTGCAATATCTCAGGGTCAGGTGATCCCCTCTGGTGACCTTCTGGCAAGCACTGTCCATGGGGGAGATCCAGATTCACTTAACGACCACGTGACTAATTGAACACAGGGCAGAGATTCGCTTAACAATGGCAGCTAGAAAGGTCGTCAAATGGGGCACTGAAAAAAGTCTTGCTTAGCAACAGAAATTCTGGGCTCAATTGTGGTCTTAAGTCGAGGACTACCTGTAGGAGGTTAAAGAGGTGGCCGTTTCCTAAGACAAACTTAGGGAATTGGTAGTATCCCAAGGGCGGGATCTGAGGTGGGTTCGTACTGGTTCGGCCTGCCACATCCCCCAAATTGGTTTTCCTATAGGGCCGCCATCTTGATTTTCACTTCTGTGCATGTGCAGAACAATTGTAATTGCGCAAATTTAATTTTTTTCCCTTTTTTAACGTTTTGCCCATGCGCAGACCTGTTTTTGTGCCAATGTGCCCGCGCGCACCGAACCAGCAGCAATTCCAGGAGAAACCCACTCCTGGGCTGCATATATATATATATAAAAAAGATCCATGGAAGCTTGCAGAAAACATAATACAAGTACATGAATATTATTTGTACGCGTTTTTTAAAAAAAACGAAACGAAAAAATAAATGGTGGAACTAACAAGATGATAACAGTTTTCTTAATTTGGTGGCCCCCTTAAACGTGTCGGGATACAAGTCAACACAATACCAGGGGCTCGGTAAAAGGGATATGTATACAATCCTTTATAAAGGGAGATTGTAGCTACTCCTTGGACGGTCTTGGCAGGGCGAGAGAGAGATGAGCAAATTCCAGAGAACGTCTGGGCGGCGAGAGTTTTGCTAGAGATGAAGCTCACCCCTCCGAATGCTGTCAAATCCAGAACCGCACTTTGTGTCAAATCCAGAACCGCCCTTCTTCCTCTTTTGTGGTTTCGAAGATGGCCGCCCGTTAGCGCATCCTATAGTCATTAGATACAGAGGCTTCGCAAAGCTGCCCTTTAAAATCCAACTCCACCGTGAAGTCCAGGTCCCGCTGCAAAGAACATAGAGATCGTCAGATGCTACGAACGAGAGAAGGCCTGCGGTTAACCCTGCACATGGGGTAGATCCTCGACTTACGACACTTCGCGTAGTGACTGTTCGGTTACAAGGAGGTAATTATGCTCAGCTGATGGTCATTAGGCTCCTCTCCAGACTATAAAAAAGACTGCTTGTGCCACGCCCTTCTTGCAGAAGTCAACACTTTGACTAAAGAGAAACAAACTTGGCAGGCTGGATTGCTGCCAGAGTTTGTCTGAATTGCTGCCAAGGTTTGTCGGCCTTGCTGCCAAAGTCCTTATCTGTTTGTTTACTTGGCTTTCAGCCACCGAGATTCTGATCTTGTTATTAAAGGACATTCTCATTAAGTGTGTCTCGGCTCTCGTTACTGAATGGAGGAGGGGGTCAGAACAGGGATCTATTTTATCGGTGGTTAAATAAGAGAAACAGAAGTTAGAACTTCTAAAACTGCAGAGAAAGATTCATTTTACTATTAGGTTTGATTACTGCAACTTATTAATGTTGATTTATTCTGATTAGTATTAATTAATATATATTAATATTATGATGCAAAAAACCCTGTTATTGTGAGATTACTATCAGAGAACGCTATTATTATTACTGTGATGAATATTACTCAAAATAATTGTAACCAGCCATGCATTGCCTATATGGATTTTGAACAGGTTGCTCTTTCTATTTGTATTAATTTTTTTCAAAAAGTAACTTACGAATATTTTTCACACTTAGGACCATCACACCTGTTCAGGGTCAAATTCAGACACTTGGCAACTGACTCATATTTATGACAGAGGCATGCAGTGACGTCCATGAGGAAGCCAAATTTGCTTAACAACCGTGTTACTAACTTAACAGCTGCAGGGATTCACTTAAGAAATGCAGTAAGAAACTCCCAAGTCGACCCATATTCCTTAGCTGCTCACTTTGTCTGGCAACTCTGCGCATGCGCACACTGGGAACAGGCTCCAGCTGTTCTTCTGCCTCACTGATCTCTGACTCTGAAGGCAGCTGATAACTGGCATACGGCTCTGGCCCCCTCTCTGCCTCCGACACAGAGCCCTCATCTGAGCCTTCCCCAGGATCCAGGACTGGCCCATCTTCCTCCCCAACCTCCTCACTGTCCGAATCTGCTGCCAGGCGGACCACCACAAGCGGGGGGGTTGGAGATGACCTCCAAGGTCCCTTCCAACTCTGTTAATCTGTAAGGGGGGGCATAGTTCCCCATACTGCTGATTTAGATCAATGGTGGACCTAGTTTGGATCCAGGCAGGGCAATGCTCTGTATTTTATTGCTCAATTGAGCACTGAATTTTGTAAAAGTTTCGCACAGTTCGCCATCAATAAATATATCCATCTGGCTGACAATCTTAACTGGGGCTTATTTGGGGGGGGTAGGGCTTATATTAAAAAAACATCCTGAAAATTCACGCTAGGATTTTCCAGTTAGGTCTTATTTTCGGGGGAACAATGTCTCTGTGTGTGTGTGTGTGTGTGTGTGTGTGTGTACACATACCAACCTAACTTACCTCGTTTTTTTCATTTGGCTTCATGGAAATGGTTCCATAGATTTCTTCCCCTCTTCGGACAGTTAGATAATCCTCCAGGTAAAAGACAGTTTGCTTCCAGTGAGTGTAAGGCGAGTCTGGAGCTACCAAAAGAAGAAAAAGGTATATTTGGTCTTTGTTTACCTGCAGATTACCTGAGACGACAGTTCTGCGAAGCGGCGCTGAGATATAGGATAAAGTTCAGTGATTTTACTTCCCCAGAAAATGTACCAAGACTTCGCAAATTCCAAGGTTTTTACAGCCACAAACGCAGTCGTCATCCTTACCTTTCACAGAGGCACTGAGTTTTATAAATATGAGCATGATAGTATAGAATAATTATATCCAAGGACCAGTGGTGGGTTTCAAAAAAATTTGGGACCTCTTCTGTAGGTGTGGCCTGCTTTCCGGGTCCACTAGTGGAACCTCTTCTAACCAGTTCGGTAGATTTGACAAACCGGTTCTACCGAATAGGTGCGAACTGGTAGGAACCCACCTCTCTCTCTCTCTCTCTCTCTCTCACACACACACACACACACACACACACACACACACACAGACACAAATTCCCCACCCCTAAACCACCCAAGCATCCACACAACAGACCAAGGAGTGCTGTCCAATAGCTCATTGTTGGTGGTCCTTTTAAGTTCATTGTTGAGTGCAATGATAGCTCTGTGATAAAAGCTATTCAGAAGACGTGAGGTCCTAGTTTTAATTGTTTCTGTATCTTCTGCCAGAAGGCAACAGTCTAAAAAGATTTTAAGGAGGATGGGAAGAGGCTTTGAGAATGCTATGCAACTTCCTCAGGTAAGGGTTAGGATTAGGTTTAGGGATTTGCTTTAGGGTTAGGGTTAGGGTTAGGGTTAGGGTTAGTGTTAGGGTTAGGGTTAGGTTTAGGGTTAGGGTTAGGGTTAGGGTTAGGGTTAGGGTTAGGGTTAGGGTTAGGGTTAGGGTTAGGGTTAGGTTTAGGGTTAGGTTTAGGGTTAGGTTTAGGGTTAGGTTTAGGGTTAGGTTTAGGGTTAGGTTTAGGTTTAGGGTTAGGTTTAGGGTGCTTCGGAAGGGGCGGATTTGCCCTCCGCGGTTATGTCATCGCGGTAGGGTCGCATTTGCTTTAGCGATTCAGACGGCGCGGATTAGACCAGGCGCTTATGTCTCCGTGGATAAGGGCTTTGCGGTTTTGTGGTGGAACCTCCTCAAACAGTGAGATGCGAAGATGTCATCCAGGGCTGGTAGCTGGAGCCCCGGTGATATTCTGGGCAGTTTTCATGATTCTCTGTAGAGCTGAGAATCATTAATATTCACTAATATTGCTGTCCCTTTGTCTTTAAAACAAAATAAATATAGGTCATCCTCATTATATATAGACCAACCTGGAACTAAGGAGAAATTTCCCTGACAGTTAGAACAATTAATCAGTGGAACAGAAGTTGCCTCCAGAAGTTGTGAATGCCCCAACACTGGAAGTCTTTAAGAAGATGTTGGACAACTGTTTGTCTGAAATGGTATAGGTTCTCCTGGCTGAGGAGGGGGTTGGACTAGAAGACCTCCAAGGTCCCTTCCAACTCTGTTTTTCTGTTACTCTACTCTGTTATCTTACCTTCGCTACAGCAACACGCCATCCACAAAGCCACCCCTGAAGGAATCCAGAAACTGCACTTAGGGCAAAGTATGGCCACCAGGCTGCTGACAGATGCCATACAGGGATCCCAGAATGGCAGATCCAAGAAAGATCTGCCCTTGATTGCCAACTGCTTACTGTGCACAATTCTGTTACTGCAGTTATTGATCTTGTTCAAAAGCTTGGAGCTTAACTATCTAAGCTAAGGGACTGGCTGCCTTTCAACCCACTCAACAATGCCCAGAATGGATTCGCAGGAGGATGGAAGAGGCTATTCTGCTGTCAGGGGACATCTAAGGATAAGATAGGGCAGGACAGGAATAGGAATAGGAATAGGAATAGGAATAGGAATAGGAATAGGAATAGGAATAGGAATAGGAATAGGAATAGGAATAGGAATAGGAATAGGAATAGAAATAAGGGTAGGGTAGGGTAGGGTAGGGTAGGGTAGGGTAGAGTAAAGTAGAGTAGAGTAGAGTAGAGTAGGGATAGGGATAGGGATAGGGTAGGGTAGGGTAGAGTAAAGTAGAGTAGAGTAGAGTAGGGATAGGATAGGGATACGATAGGGATAGGGATAGGGATAGGGATAGGGATAGGGATAGGGATAGGGATAGGGATAGGGATAGGGATAGGGATAGGGATAGGGATAGGGATAGGGATAGGGATAGGGATAGGGATAGGGATAGGGGTAGGGGTAGGGGTAGGGGTAGGGGTAGGGGTAGGGTAGGGGTAGGGGTAGGGGTAGGGGTAGGGGTAGGGGTAGGGGTAGGGTAGGGTAGAGTAGAGTAGAGTAGAGTACAGTAGGGATAGGATAGGGATAGTGATAGTGATAGTGATAGTGATAGGGCTAGGGATAGGGATAGGGATAGGGATAGGGATAGGGATAGGGATAGGGATAGGGATAGGGATAGGGATAGGGATAGGGAAGAATAGAATAGAATAGAATAGAATAGAATAGAATAGAATAGAATAGAATAGAATAGAATAGAATAGAATAGAATAGAATAGAATAGAATAGAATAGAATAGAATAGAATAGAATAGAACAGAATAACAGAGTTGGAAGAGACCTTGGAGGTCTTCTAGTCCAACCCCCTGCTTAGGCAGGAAACCCTACAACACTTCAGACAAATTGCTGTCCAATCTCTTCTTTAAAACCTCCAGTGTTGGTGAATTCACAACTTCTTAAGGCAAGCCATTCCACCGATTAATTGTTCTCACCGTCAGGAAATTTCTCCTCAGTTCTAAGTTGCTTCTCTCCTCGATTAGATTCCACCCGTTGCTTCTTGTCCTGCCCTCAGGTACTTTGGAGAATAGCTTGAGCCCCTCTTCTTAGTGGCAGCCCCTGAGATATTAGAAGACTGTTATCATGTCACTCCTAGTCCTCCTTTTCATCAGATTAGACATAACTTGTTTCAGCAACTGTTCTTCATATGTTTTAGCCTCCAGTCCCCTAATCATCTTTTGCTCTTCTCTGCACTCTTTCTAGAGTCTCCACATCTTTTTTACATTGTGGTGACCAAAACCAGATGCAGGATTCCAAGTGTGGCCTTACCAAGGCATTATAAAGTGGTATTAACACTTCACGTGACCTTGATTCTATTCCCTCTTTTCTTGCATTGCAGAAATTTTGAGTAGTTCAGAGAACCACCTCTGGCTCGCCGCGCCCCCATCTATTCTCTGCCTCCTGAGTCCCAACTGATCGGGAGGGAATAGGGATTTTGCAGTATCCTTCCCCTGCCACGCCCAACCAGCCACGCCACGCCCACAGAACCGATAGTAAAAAAAAAAATTGAATCCCACCCCTGGAGCACATGCACACACATTGGAGACCAAAAGGTGAAGAGAAAGACCTTGAGAGCTACCCTGTCCTGAGCTGCAGATCCAGTGAAGGTCCAGGGCAGCGGAAGCGGAGAAGAAGACACGCTAAGAATGGAAAAAATAAAGAAAGCTTCCTGCACCACTGCCTGAGTGCAGTTATGTGCTTGCATTTGGGGCCGAATTGTTAGAATTACTTTCATGGGAACCTTCCTTCCCCCAGAGCGCACCCAGGGCAGTAAAAGTAAAAAAATGTGGTAGTTTAAAATAATAATACCACGTTTTCCACATGAGTAAAGCCATCGCTTTTAGGTTTCAATTGTAAAGCATCGTTTTATTCCAGCGTTGTGATGCCGGATCAGAGCAAGCAGCCCTGCCCTGTTCCCAAAGCAACTGACAATACTGCTCTATAGCTCCCCATGAAATCTGCAATAATTCAATGCCAACTGCAGGGCAAGGCTGAAACTAAGAGGCATCAGAGCACATTTAATCGCCAGAGAACTGAACATTTAGGTTACAAGAAATGAATTAAAGTATGGTGGGGCGAACCATCACGCCTACAAGGAAGGAAGGGAGGGAGGGAGGGAGGGAGGAAGGAGAGGGAGAAAGAGAGAGAGAGAGAGAGAAAGAAAGAGGAAGGAAGGAAGGAAAGAGGGAAGGAGGGAGGAAGAAAGCGAGAGAAAGAAAGAAAGAGGGAGGAAGAGAGAAAGAGAAAGAAAGAAAGAAAGAAAGAAAGAAAGAAAGAAAGAAAGAAAAGAAAGGGGAAGGAAGGAGGGAGGAAGGAAGAAAGAAAAAGAAAGAGGAAGGAAGGAGGGAAGGAAGGAAGGAAGGAGGGAGAGAAAGAGAGAGAGAGAGAGGAAAGAAGGAAATAAGGAGGGAAAGAGGGAGGAAGGAAGAGAGAGAGAAAGAAAGAAAGAGGGAGGAAGAGAGAGAGAAAGAAAGAAAGAGAGAGGGAGGGTGGAAGAAAGAGAAGAAAGAGGAAGGAAGGAGGGAGGGAAGAAGAAAAAGAAAGAAAGAGGAAGGAAAGAAGGAAAGAGGGAGGGAAGGGGGAGGGAGGGAAGGAAGGAAGGAAGGAAGGAAGGAAGTAAGGAAGGAAGAAAGAAAGAAATAACTTACCTGTAGAAAAACCAATTTTCTTATGGCACTTTGTAAATTCTATATTAAAATAGGTGACCAAGGCATGGATGTAATCGTTGCGTTGAATCTGGAGGCAGAACGCAGAGGTGAAGGACAGGTCTTCGGTCTTTACGATGTAAAGATCAACATCCTGCATTGACGGGGAGATGAAAAAGAGTTTAATTAAGTATTACAGATTTCTTGGTCTGCACTATTTAAAACAGGCCTTTGGAGAACAGCACAGCCCAATCAGAAGATGCTTAAGTCTCAAAACATGTTTAAGAACAGAAGATGCTGAATAAAGTGGTACCTCGGGACTCATCGTTAATTGGTTCCAGGAGACACAATGAATACCAAAAAAGATGAGTACCAAACAAACTTTTCCCATAAGGAATGGAGTGGGAGGAATGCGATGGGGTGAAGTAGAGTGGGATGGAATGGGATGTGGTGGGTTGGAGTGGAGTGGAGTGGAGCGATGCAGAATGGAATGGGATCGAATAGAATGGGATAGGATAGGATAGAATAGAATAGAAATTAGGGGTCACTTGTGATCATACATCGAGGACTACCTGTAATAGAAATAATATCTCTTAGTCTCAACCCCCCTGCTTGCTTGGAGAGGTTTCTGAGACCCTCAAAGTCCTTCCTACTCAAATTCTGCAGGATAAATTGCTGAATTGTTGAAGGAAAAATAGCTAGCAAGTGATAAAAGCCTTGCTATTTTGCCTTTGTTTTCATGGCATTTCTCTGACTCTGTGTGTGTGTGTGTGTGTGTGTGTGTGTGTGTGTGTGTGTGTGTGTGTGTGTGTGTAATAGAGAGGGGGAGGGAGAGGAGACAGAGACAGACAGACAGAGACAGAAACAGAGACAGAGAGACAGAGAAAGTGTCAGAGAGATTGAGAGACAGATTGAGAGGAGAGGTTGAGAGAGAGAGACAGAGAGAGAGACAGATTGAGAGAGAGACAGAGAGACAGACAGATTGAGAGAGAGAGAAAGAGAGAGACAGAGACAGAGAGACAGAGATAGTGTCAGAGAGATTGAGAGAGAGATTGAGAGAGAGACAGAGAGAGACAGACAGATTGAGAGAGAGAGAAAGACAGAGACAGAGACAGAGAGACAGAGAAAGTGTCAGAGAGATTGAGAGACAGATTGAGAGAGAGAGATTGAGAGAGAGACAGAGAGACAGATAGATTGAGAGAGAGAGAAAGAGAGAGACAGAGACAGAGAGACAGAGATAGTGTCAGAGAGATTGAGAGAGATTGAGAGAGAGACAGAGAGAGACAGACAGATTGAGAGAGACAGACAGACAGAGACAGAGAGACAGAGAAAGTGTCAGAGAGATTGAGAGACAGATTGAGAGAGATTGAGAGAGAGACAGAGAGAGAGATGGAGAGACACAGAGAGACAGAGAATGAGGCAGAGAGATTGAGAGAGATTGAGAGAGAGAGATTGAGAGAGGGAGTGGGAGAAAGAGAGAGAATTAGCTGCATTCATACAGCAAATGCCCCACACAAAGAAAAATGTGGAAAATTACATTAAAAAGTTGTAATCTTTAGGCTTTCAAAGTGTTGCATTTAACTAACAACCCTTTAGCTTCCCAACAGATTTTGCTGTGTTTCTGTCTCAACAGGCTACGGATATAAAACAGAACATTCTACCCTTGACTGAAATTCTACTTGAGCTTTACTATGGGAAATAACCGAAATAATCTGACACGAAACTCTCGTTCATTCGAAACTGATCCAACCTTTATTGGAATTCCTTTTCTTTTCTTTTTTTTCATGGTAGGGATTTCTTATTTTATTTTTTGCAACCCAGCATATCGTGTTTCCTTAGTGCTGCCAACACTCAGTTGCAGTTCTCATCTCCTCTTCCCCCCCCCCCTTTCACTGCTTGCAAATTTCTGCTCCTTAAACAATTCGTTAACTTGGCCTGGATTTCTTGGAAGAGGGACTATAATGGGAACAACAGCAGCCTCTAAACAGCAGACGCACCAAAGCCAGCTCTCATAATCCAGAAAGGATCTATGGGCTCAAACAGGGCAAACAATTCAAGAAAAAGTGCTGGGTTTCCTTTTTCTCTTCATATTCAGACACAACTCCCTGTACACAAGAACTGCAACGCCCATTTTGGCACAAGGAGCTACGGACTGCCAGAGGCTGCCATCCAGAAGCCTTTAGCTCTGTGATGTTTTGGGTTCCCCCAAATCATTAGGGGGCATATATCTTTTATTATAAGGCCTTGGGAAGGCCACACTTGGAATACTGCACTCAGTTTTGGTCGCCACAATATTAAAAAGGTGCGGAGACTCTAGAAAGAGTGCAGAGAAGAGCAACAAAGAGGATTAGGGGACTAAAACATAGGAAGAACGGTTGCAGGAACTGGGTATGTCTAGTTTAATAGAAAGAAGGACTAGGAGAGACATGATAGCAGTCTTCCAATATCTCAGGGGCTGCCACAAAGAAGAGGGAGTCAAATTATTCTCCAAGGCACCTGAGGAGCAAATGGTGGAAACTAATCAAGGAGAGAAGCAACTTAGAACTAAGGATAAATTTCCTGACAGTGAGAACAATTAATCAGTGGAACAGAAGTTGCCTCCAGAAGTTGTGAATGCTCCATCACTGGAAGTCTTTAAGAAGATGTTGGATAGCCATTTGTCTGAAACGGTATAGGGTCTCCTGTTTGATCAGGCAGCAGGCTGGACTAGAAGACTTCTAAGGTCCCTTCCGGCTCTATTCTGATGAATAGAATAGAATAGAATAGAATAGAATAGAATAGAATAGAATAGAATAGAAATAGAATAGAAATAGAATAGAAATAGAAATAGAAATAGAAATAGAAATATAAATATAAATAGAAATAGAAATAGAAATAGAAATAGAAATAGAAATAGAAATAGAAATAGAAATAGAAATAGAAATGAAATGGAATTGGAATTGGAATTGGAATTGGAATGGAATGGAATAGAATAGAATAGAATAGAAATGGAATAGAATAGAATAGAAATGGAATGGAATGGAATAGGAATAGAAATAGAAATAGAAATAGAAATAGAAATAGAAATAGAAATAGAAATAGAAATAGAAATAGAATAGAATAGAATAGGAATGGAATGGAATGGAATGGAATGGAATGGAATAGAATAGAAAAGAATAGAAATGGAATAGAATAGAATTGAAATGGAATGGAATAGAACAGAACAGAACTGGAATGGAATGGAATAGAATAGAATAGAATAGAAATGGAATAGAAATGGAATAGAAATGGAATAGAAATGGAATAGAAATGGAATAGAAATGGAATAGAATAGCATAGAATAGAAATGGAACAGAATAGAATAGAAATGGAATAGAATAGAACAGAACAGAACTGAAATGGAATGGAATGGAATAGAATAGAATAGAAATGGAATAGAAATGGAATAGAAATGGAATAGAAATGGAATAGAAATGGAATAGAATAGAAATGGAACAGAATAGAATAGAATAGAAATGGAATAGAATAGGAATAGAATAGAATAGAAATGAAATAGAATAGAATAGAATAGAAATGGAATAGAATAGAATAGAAATGGAATAGAAATGGAATAGAATAGAATAGAAATGGAATAGAATAGAATAGAATAGAATAGAATAGAATAGAATAGAAATGGAATGGAATGGAATAAATAACAGAGTGGAGTGGAGCGGAGTGGAGCGGAGCAGAGCGGAGCGGAGCGGAGCAGAGCGGAGCGGAGCGGAGCAGAGCAGAGTAGAGTAGAGTAGAAAAGGGAGGAAGAAACTCGGCTCCCCCCCCCCACCTTTGTCAATGAGCCATTAAGGCCTGAGCCACTCTGCACAACAAAGGTAGGATCAACCCTCTACCGATCTCACCACCTGGCACTTGGGAAGAACCGATGCTCAACCAAACATGGACTCAAAACACAGTCTACAGAGTTGTCCCTGCATGGCCCCGTGGGAGTCTTGACAACCAGTCAAAATACAAGCTCAAGCTCATGTGGTCCCGTCCACCATGAAAACCCTCTTTCCAAGCGGCCTCCACATTTCCATGGTCTTTCTCCCCAACTTGGAACTGAACCAAGAAGGGCGTTTCTTCCAACGCATAGTAGAAGCTCATAGAAAAGATGAGAAGGGCAGAGTAAAAAACAGTCCTAACGACATGATTAGAGATCCTTAAGCTTAAGACAGGACTGTGGGAATCAAATGTTCTGCAAGAGAGATGGCACGATGGGGGGGAAACTGTGTGTCTAGTTGTTTTGGCAAGCCATGCCTCATAGTAGTGTCTCGAAGAGAGAAGGTGAAACAGTTTCTATCCAGGATTTGAGAGGTCTGTAGATATTTTCTCAGCCCTTTTTCTGACCTGTGCAAAGTATACAGGTCCTCAATAGCAATAGCAATAGTTCGACTTATATACCGCTTCATAGGGCTTTCAGCCCTCTCTAAGCGGTTTACAGAGTCAGCATATTGCCCCCAACAACAATCCAGGTCCTCATTTCACCCACCTCGGAAGGATGGAAGGCTGAGTCAACCTTGAGCCTGGTGGGATTTGAACAGCCGAACTGCTGAACTGCAGTCAGCTGAAGTAGCCTGCAGTGCTGCATTTAACCACTGCGCCACCTCGGCTCTCAATGGAAGGTAGGCTGGTTGCAATATTTTTTCTGCAGTCCTAACTATCTGTTGAAGTCCGTGTTTGGTTGCTGAGCCGAACCTGACAGTTATAGAAGTGCAAACGAAGCTGCTTCCTTACTGAGAGACAGAAAAAACAACAACACCAACATCTACAATTTAGCAGCAGCATGCAAAGACAAATGAAAGAGTGCTGTGGTGGCCTAGAGGTGGCGCTCTCGCCTCACGATCCGGAGGCTTTGAGTTCAATCCCAGATAGAGGCAAATATTTCTCTCTCTGGGCACAATGAAAATATATACAAAAAAAAAATCTAATATTTAATACTACATATACTTACAGCGGCAAGGATCGCCTTTGCCCAGAAATGGAAAAACAAACTAACCCCAAATGAAGATGAAATAATAAGAAAGATTATGGACTGTGCCAAAATGGATAAATTAACGAAAAGAAATCCAGGGAAAGGAAGAATCAGAATTCTACCAGACATGGGATAAATGGTATAGGTGGATGGAGGAAAGAATCAATGAAAGAATATAACAAAACTCAAAAATACTAGTTATGAGTAAAATAAGAGGGTTGAGAATGGTGAAATCCAAATGAAATATGATAGAAGGGGAAATAATATAATGTGAGCGATATTGATTGATGATTGCTATTATAAAAAAACAGGAAGTTCCTTTTGTGTATTGTGTAAATGTGGTGTACATCTAATTTTTTTGTGTGTGTATTTTACATGTTTGTTAATAAAAATCTTCTTTTTAAAAAAGAAAAGAAAATATATTTGCTGAACAAAACTCTGCACTGGTGACATGAAGGGCATCCAGCCATTAAACGCCAACTCCATTCAGTTGCCCAGATTATAAGTTTATAAATTTATAAGTTTAATAACATTTATATGTCGCCCAAGTCCGGCGGCTTACAGTACAAAAATAATCAAAAAGACAAAAGTAAGATACAAGGAAGAAAGATAGATATAAAATACAGCACATCATGCACTACATTCTGAAAGGGGCTGGACCGTATTTGGGGGTCAACAGCCCCAGGCCTGCTGGAACAGTCAGGTTTTAATGGCTTTCCGGAAGACCGAGAGAGTGAGAAGGGTCCGGATCTCTGTGGGTAGATCATTCCACAGGGCTGGGGCAGCTACAGAGAAAGACCTCCCCCGAGTAGTCGCCAACTGGCATTGCCCGGTCGACGGTACCCGGAGGAGGCCCAGTCTGTGGGATCTTATGGGTCATTGGGAGGTATGTGGCAGGAGGCGGTCCCGCAGATATCCAGGTCCCAACCCATGTAGGGCTTTAAAGGTAATGACCAGCACCTTGAAGCGCATTCGGAGACCGATGAGAAGCCAGTGCAGTTCACGGAGGATAGGTGTAACATGGGTGTACCTAGGTACCAGTGACGTGCGGTGAGGGATACCGTTGGTGAGGCAAGAGTGCGGCAGCAGCGAGAAGCAACGTCCCCGCCGCTGTGTCCGACAGGCGTCTCTCGTTTATGATGGACATAAACGCGAGATGCCTGTTGGACACAGCGGCAGGGGTGTTGCTTCTCGCCGCTGCCGCGCTCTGCCGCCTCGCCCCCCGCCTCCTCCGTCCCTGCTGACATTCTTGGGAGCAGGTCAGGTGGCTGGCTGGCTGGGAGGAGAAGAGCGGTGAGTCTTTGTGCCGGCTGGCCGGCCAGGCAGGGAGCAGGTCGGGTGGGAGTGGCTGGCTGGCTGGCTGGGAGGAGAAGAGCGGTGAGTCTTTGTGCCGGCTGGCCGGCCAGGCAGGGAGCAGGTCGGGTGGGGGTGGCTGGCTGGCTGGCTGGGAGGAGAAGAGCGGTGAGTCTTTGTGCCGGCTGGCCGGCCAGGCAGGGAGCAGGTCGGGTGGGGGTGGCTGGTTGGCTGGCTGGGAAGAGAAGAGCGGTGAGTCTTTGTGCCGGCTGGCCGGCCAGGCAGGGAGCAGGTCGGGTGGGGGTGGGTGGCTGGCTGGCTGGGAGAAGAGCGGTGAGTCCCTCCCCAGCCAGTCACAAGGGCTCACCGCTCTTCTCCTCCTCCTCCTCCTTGTCCTCCCTGCTTGGTGCTGGGCTGGCTGCAGAAGAAATGGCGGCTGGTGAAAGAAAAATCTCTTCAGAATCACCCTTGCACTTGCGCAGTCGCTCAAGTGCAAGACATGATTCGCTGCTCCCAGATCAGGAGGCAGGAGAATCAGTGCCTCTTTTGCATATTAAATCTTTTGCTTTTTAACTCCGCCTTAACTTTTAAAAGGCGAAAAATTCCTTAAGCAAAAGAGGCCCCGAGTTCTCTGGCCTCCTCCTAGTTAACACTGAGAGCAGACACCAAGCCACTGTGACTTGAAATCTGGTAGCAACTATCCTGGCTTTAATTCATTAAAAAAAATATTTAAAACTCTTTCCTTTCTCTCAGGAGACTGGGGAGGCTCCACCTCCCTTGCCTCTAGTGACTGCACGTCCCTGCTAGGTACACCCGATATCGATCGCGCGGCCGCATTCTGGACCAATTGTAGTCTCCGAACACTCTTCAGGGGCAGCCCCAAGTAAAGCACATTGCAGTAATCAAGCCTAGAGGTGACGAGAGCATGAGTGACCATTTGAAGTGCCTCCCGGTCCAGGTAGGGCCGCAACTGGTGCACCCAGATTCTACCCCCGCAAGGGATTATGGGGGGGTCATTAAGTGATGATGATGATGCAAAAACAGAAGAAGGGGTTAAAAATAAATGTAGCCTTGCAGAAAGGACCTTGTTTTAAGGTTTTATATTTTGAAAAGCACCAAACCTTTATTAAACAAGCATTGGTCACCACTTGCTTTGGGTCAACGATGTCCACCAAAGGCTCCCTCATGGCCACGTCTCGGATACAGGTCATGTCAAAGCCATAGACGTTCTCCCACCCTGTCAAAGCAAAGCGGGAAATTGAAGGGCGCGTTTTTGTTTTTTTTTCATTTGCGTAAGTAAGAGCCTACAGCAGTCTTTCTCAGCCTTCACAACTTTCAAGTGGGTGGACTTCATCTCCCAGAATTCCCCAACCAGCAAAGGATTCTGGGAGATGAAGTCCCGTTTATGTACTATGCATATATTTTAAAGTATCCAAGGTTGGGAAACACTGTCCTTGGATAAATTAAACAGTCGCCTGATTTCAATCAGTAACAATAATAATTTTATTTTTATTTTGTATCCGCCTTTGTTATTTTTACAAGTAAGTCAAGGGGGTGAAAATATCCATCACATTTTTCTCCCGTGTATATTTAGGTAATTTAGGGCCTTAAGTCACAGCAGCCCTATCCCATGGGATGGACTGGATTTTACGAGTATCTGAGGACTATACGTGGTGTGTCGTTAAATGATCATTAAAGTATCCTTAAACAAACCTGGTTGTTAAATGAACCCATCATTTGATATGGAGCCTTTTTTTTTACTTAACCCGGAAATAAATGCTGGTTTTTGGCAAAAACCATCATCAATCGTGGTCACGCATGGTGGGACACTGTAAATGGCTGTAAAACAGACCGATTTGCCATGTCTCCGAAATATGGCCGCACATCCGACAGGACTTAGAAACCAGGTTGTAAATACTTTTTTGCAGTGCCTGTCCTAACTTCGGACAGCTGCTCCCCCGGTCGTAAGTCGAGAACTGCCTGTGGCAAATTGGCTAGAAAACACCAGCCAGGTGGGTGAATTGTGAAGCTGTGGAAGTTGTCTGCGGACTCACAATGGATTTTGAAATCCTTGTATTGTCGGTCTTCGATAGCCACCATGTACAAAGCCGCTCGGTCCGGAAACATGAGCCCTCCTGGTTTCTGTTGACGAATGGTGTGGAAATGGATGTCTTAATCTTATTCACCTGACAAAAACATCACATTTTTTGAAGGCGGATACAAAACGACAACAGACAAATAACCAGACAAACATCCCTTCCTCTTTCATGTCGCTTCGCACACGCCGAAGGGTTTTGGAAAGGTGGCATCTGGGGCAGTGGTGAGGTTCATTTTTTTTTACTACCTATTCTGTGGGCATGGCCTATTCTGTGGGTGTGGCTTGGTGGTCGCGTGACCAGGTGGGAGTGGCCAACTTGTAAAATGTGGTGAAACTCACTTAAGAACACTCTTTCTTAGCAACCAAAATTTTGGGCTCAATTTTGATCATGTTCTCTTTCTTTTTCTTTCTTTTTTCTTTCTTTCCTTCCTTCCTTTCTTTCTTTCTTTCTTGTGTCTCTCTCTCCCTCTTTCTTTCTTTCCTTTCTTTTTCTTTCTTTCTTTCATCCTTCTTTCTTTCTCGTGTCTCTCTCTCCCTCTTTCTTTCTTTCCTTTCTTTTTCTTTCTTTCTTTCGTCCTTCTTTCTTTCTCGTGTCTCTCTCTCCCTCTTTCTTTCTTTCCTTTCTTTTTCTTTCTTTCTTTCCTTCCTTTTTCTTTCTTTCTTTCTTTCTTTCTTGTGTCTCTCTCTCTCCAATTTTCTTTCTTTTCTTCCTTCCTCTCCCTCTTTCTTTCTTTTTCTTCCTTCCTTCTATCTTTCTTTCTTGTGTCTCTCTCTCCAACTTTCTTTCTTTCTCTTTCTTTCTCTCTCTCTTTTCTCTCTCTCCCTCCCTCCCTCCCTTTCTCTTTCTTTCTCTCTTGCTCTTTTTCTTTCTCTCCCCTCCCCCTCACACACACACATCCAGTTGGCAAAAAATTCTGTTTTGCCAGCTGGGAGGCTGGCAAAGAAGCCTCACTATCCATTTAAAGCTAACCCTATCACCCTACACACATTTAACTGGACTGAGTGGGGTAGGGGTGATTTTCAAGGGGGCAGAAGTGGAACTTGGCACCAAAGGCTTCACTCCCGAGATGCCCCCGTCTTCTGGGGACCATCTTAGGTCTGGAGTTGGTAGACCAACTTTCTGTGGTCTAGGGCAGAGGTGAGGAACGATGGCTCCCGCCTCCTTTCATGACTTGTGGACTTCAACTCCCAGAATTCCCGAGCTGCTATGAGATTCTGGGAGTTTGGGATTACAGATTAACAGAGTTGGAAGGGACCTTGTAGGTCATCTAGTCCAACCCCTTACACAAGCAGGAGACCCTACACCATTTCTGACAAATGGCAGTACAGTCTCTTCTTGAAAGCCTCCAGTGATGAAGCTCCCACAACTTCTGAAGGCAACTTCTGGTTGATTGCTCTCACCGTCAGAAAATTTCTCCTTATTTCCAGGTTGAATCTCTTCTTGGTCAGTTTCCAACCATTATTCCTTGTCTGGCCTTCAGGTGCTTTGGAAAACAGCTTGACCCCCTCCTCTTTGTAGTCCACAAGTCATAAAAGGGCCATAATTGCCCACCTTGAATCTAAATGGTGTGTTAGATATAGCTAAGTGATTAATGCTTTAACACCCAAAACCAGCGTTTCTCAACCTTGGCGATTTTAAGATGCCTAGACTTCAATTCCCAGAGTTCCCGAGCCAGCATGGAATTCTGGGAGTTGAAGCCCACAAGTCATAAAAAGGCCATAATTCCCCACCCTCCTTCTATAGGGTCATTGAAATGGAAGAGAGCACAAAGGGGAAATTAAACCAAATTAGAAATTAGATGCCGACTGGAGAAAGACAGTGAAAATCACCCCTCTCTCTGTCACATTAGAGTTCCAGACGACAGGACGATCTTCCTTGTTGAAGCAGTTTCTACTTTGGAAAAAATAATTCCACACTCCTCCTCCCCCCACCCACCCCCCAAAACCACCCCAAGAATATAATAATATGGCGTTTCCCAACCATGGTAACTTTTAAGACATGTGGACTTCAATTCCCAGAATTCCCCAGCCAGCATGTTTTTCTTGCAGACCTTTCATTACCAAATCAGGTAACGTCATCAGTGCTAGTAAGGAGTGGGGTTTGTGGAATGGAGATGGAGGAGGAGGAAGGAGGACTATGGGGTCCTTGGTGCCCTCTGAGATTGGTTGTTTTCTTGCAGACATTTCACTACCCAAACCAGGTAACATCATCAGTGCTGGGAGGGGGCTAGGGTTAGCAGGGAGGAGGAGGAGGAAGAGGAAGAGGAAGAGGAGGAGGACTGTGGGGTCCTTGGTGCTCTCTGAGCTTGGCTATTTTCTTGCAGACGTTTCATGACCCAACTGGGTAATAACATTAATGCTAGAAGGGAGTAGGGTTTGCAGAGAGGAGGAGGAGGAGTGGGGGGGGGAGGAAGGAGGAGGAGGAAGAGGACTGTGGGGTCCTTGGTGCTCTCTGAGCTTGGTTGTTTTCTTGCAGATGCTTCATTACCCAACTAGGCAACATCATCAGTGCTAGAAAGGAGTAGAGTGTGTGGAGAGGAGGAGGAGGAGGAGGAGGAGGAGGAGGAGGAGGAGGAGGAGGAGGAGGAGGAGGAGGAGGAGGAAAAGGAGGAGGAGGAGGAGGAGGAGGAGGAGGAGGAAGAAGAGGAGGACTGTGGGGTCCTTGGTGCTCTCTGAGCTTGGTTGTTTTCTTGTAGATGTTTCATTAACCAAACTAGGTAACATCACCAGTGCTAGAAAGGAGTAGGGTGTGTGGAATGGAGGAGGAGGAGGAAGAGGAAGAGGAGGAAGAGGAGGACTGTGGGGTCCTTGCTGTTCTCTGAGCTTGGTTATTTTCTTGCAGACGTTTCATGACCCAACTAGGTAACATCATCAGTGCTTTATACTTTACACATGATACATTGTATAGTGATGATTAAGGAAAGGTGATATATACACATCCATTTTAACAGGCACAACAAAGTAGTAAATATAATCCTTGGCATTAACATTTTAATTGCCCCTGAAGTCAGGTGACACCTGTCACTCTGGAACCAACCTTTAAAAGACCTTCTAAGGAGCTAATAGGGTAGAAGATACCAAGCGCCTACCAGCCACTTGTCCCGGGCAAAGATGACTGTATTAAGCATGGACTCATAGAAAAGGGAGTAGCCCATCCATTCACTGATTATGATATCTACTTTGTCCACAGGCAAGTCAATTTCTTCCACTTTGCCTTTAAATATTGTGATGACTGGAAACAGAATCAAAAGAACATAAAGTTACTGGAGGGAAGCTGATAACTCAAAAGGGGCCAGTGAGCAGCTGAATTCGAGTCTACATCTTCTTCACATAGAGAAGGCCACCTGTATTATCATATAATAATATAACATTATATAAGATTAAGGTTATAATAATATGTATTATCACATAACAAAATAATCTTATATAATATTAACACCCATATTACAGTAATACAATTGCATTATTACATTATAATATAATTGTACAAGACTATATAAAATTAATATTAGTAATATAATTGCACTATTATGTAATAATATACTATACTACAATATTAATATTATAGTAATATGTATTGTATAATAATATAATCTTACAATACTATATAATAATAATGTTACAGTAATATAATTGTATTATTACATTATAACATAATCAGATAATATTAATATTATTGTCATATGTATTATATAATAATATAATCTTACAATACTATATAATAATATTGCAGTAATATAATTGTATTATTACATTATAACATAATCGTATAATATTAATATTAATTAACATTAATAGTATTAATATTATAGTAATATGTATTATATAATATAATCTTACAATACTATATAATAATATCACAGTAATATAATTGTATTATTACATTATAATATAAGCATATATTAATATTAATTAATATTAATAGTGTTAATATTATAGTAATATGTATTATATAATAATATAATCTTACAATACTATATAATAATAATATTACAGTAATATAATTGTATTATTACATTATAATATAAGCATATAATATTAATATTATAGTAATATCTGTGTTACTATATAATAATATACTTTTATATAATACTAATACTGCATTATATAATTATAGTAATATAATTGTATTATTACATTATAATATAAGCATATAATATTAATATTTATTAATATTAATAGTATTAATATTATAGTAATATGTATTATATAATAATATAATCTTACAATACTATATAATAATATTACGGTAATATAATACTGTTATTACATTATAATATAATGATATAATATTAATATTACAGTAATATAACTGTGTTATTACATAATAATATAATCTTAAATAATACTAATACCACATTATATAATTATAGTAATATAATTGTATTATTACATTATAATATAGTTTTACAAGATTTTATAATATTAATATAGTAATATAACTGAATTATTATACAATAGCTTTGTATAATATTGTATAATTTTAATATTATAATAATACAATTGTATTATTATATAATTATATATTATATAATAATATAATTTTTAGAATAAATAATTTAAAAAGACATTTTTTGTTTGATTTTTTGTTTGTTTGTTTCTTACTGGTTTTAAATCTGGATCTGTCTCTCAAGGAGAAGCTAGAATCCCTATTCATACAGGTAATCCTTGATTTCGGCTGTGATTCTCTTAACAACTACCTTGGAAATCCTGGTTCCAATTGTAGTCGTAAGTCAAGGACTAACAGTAGTTACATGAATATACGGTTCTTATTTTAAACCTTTTCTCTCTGGGAACACTGAGATTATTATCTGTTGAACAAAACTCCGCATTGGCGACAGGAAGGGCATCTGGGCATTAAAACACTCTTGTTAGCTCCATTCAGACTCCAGCCCGCAAAGGGATTTGGGGGTCATTACATGGTGATGATTTTAAACCTTTTCCAATTTCCTATCAACAAACTCCCAGTAGAAATAAGAAATTCTCTGGATTACCCTTCATAAAATGAATGTAAGGTGGCATTTTCCACTTTATTTCATTCTCCATCTTTTAGTAAGATAAAAAACCTTTTGGTTTTTTTTGCAAGAAACTAATCCATTTGGAGGCTTATCTCCCTTATTAACAGGAGTGGAGGAACGGGAGTGGGCCAGGGAAGAAAAATCACCCTGTTTCCCCAAAAATAAGACATCCCCGGATAATAAGCCCAATCGGGCTTTTGAGCGCATGCACTAAAATAAGCCCTCCCCTGAAAATAAGCCCTCCCTGAAAATATTGCAACACAGCAGCAGCCATGAGGTGACCACACTCACCACCTCCTGCACCTCAAAAATAATAAGACCTCCCCCAAAACAACCCCAAGTGCTTATTTCAGGGGGTCAAAAGAAAATAAGACCCTGTCTTATTTTCGGGGAAGCATGAGAGTTTCCATGGGATTCATTTCTCTTTTTTTATTAGATGGAGAGTTTTTAAGCAACAGGACGCGATTTTAATGGTGATGAGTATCAACCGGGGGTGAGGGTGGGTGGGAGACTATCTTTTCAAGGTGATACAGAAGGTTTTAGTGGATTAAATCATGCTGGCAGCAATTTACTCTTTGATGGCAAACATCTGACAGACCTCACCATAACCAATTTTAAATTGTCGAGGAGATAATAGGCTATGAAAAAAAAAAGGCACGGCGTTTTCAGAAAATGGCACCGATGGAAATAGCATCTAAGTGGATTTTAATAAGCTCGGACACCCGATGGGGAAGATCAAGGAAAGAAGAGAGAGAGAGAACAAAAGGGTGTGTGTGTGTGATGGGTGAGATATCTTTTTTTTAAAAAAAAAAAGACCTTTGAGTAGCACAATTGAAATAAGAAAAAAATAATGAGGGGAAAAAAGAGTTGAAAGGCAGCAAAAATGGTATACACAGCTATACAAAACATTTAGGGAGAATATCTCTCTCTCTATTTCTCTCTCTCTATTTCTCTCTCTCTCTGTCTCTCTCTCTCTCTCTGTCTCTCTCTCTCTCTCTCTCTGTCTCTCTCTCTCTCTCTCTCTCTCTCTCTCTCTACATACATACATACATACATACATACATACATACATACATACCAGTGATGGGTTCCGGATTCCGTTCCAAGCGGTATGGTTGGAATGGGCCCGGCGTCACCCACATGGACATGCACGGTGCGCGCACATGTGTCGTACTTGCTATGATGCCTTCACAAGCCTCCGCAATGCTCCAGCTGCTCCGCGGAGCATCGCGCAGGCGCTGTACGTGTCATGTGTGTGCATGGAAGCACCAAAGGCTTAAAGGACAGGTAAGGAGCTCGGGCGGGCGGGCGGGCCCTCCGGAGCATCGTACCAGAACGGTACCCAGTGCTCCGGGCAGGCTCTGGTACGCCCGTATGGGGGCGTACTGCCTGCAACCCACCACTGCAGGGGTGGGTTTCAACCGGTTCGCGGCGGTCCCTGCGATCCGGTTGGTCGCCGAACCCGGAAGTAAGTAACTTCCGGGAACGGCGAAAGCCCCCCTCCCCGCGCCCACGCGCCCGCGCCCGCTCCTTACCCGGTTTTGCTGAATTCTGCGCTTCTACGCATGCGCAGGACGCATACAGCGCCTGCGCGATCCTCCAGGAGCAGCTGGAGCATCGCACAGATGCTAGTATGCATGTGCGCGCCGTGAGCGTGCACGCGCGCGCCACACACATGCGTGAGGACGCCGCCAGCCTCGTTCCAACCGAACCGGTTGGAACGGGGTGAGAAACCCACCCCTGCACCACTGATACATATATACATATCAGAGGTGGATTGCTCCTATACATATAAATGGATATGTGTGTGTGTTATGTTCCAGTATGTTCCTCGAATGCCTCGAGCAATTTCAACCAAACTTGGTACACAGATGACTTACTCTCTGGAAACAAATACTGTGGAGGTAAGACACTCCTAACATCCCTTGTGGTGTATGTTCTGTTATGATATAGCCTGTTGTGCCTTCATATGGCTTCTACTGTACTGCCATAAAATGGCTTCCACTGTACAGCGCAGTGGAGTTGCCAGAGTAACGGCTTCACAGTACTCCACTAAGGGGCTCCCTCTGGTAAAGGGGGAACATCCAACATTAGAAATTATCTTTGGTCTGGACATTTCCCCCCTATAAATAAATACCTGGAGAACCCCAGGTCATTGGCTAGTATTTTAAAAAAAAGGACATATGTATGAAATGGAAAGTAGACCAGGTTGGAAAGGAAAATGTGCGGAGATGTAGCCCAGAACTGTAGAAATGGTGCCAGGAAAGAGAAACGTAGAAACGAGGTTAGAAAAGGATGCTGAGTATTTTAAAAAAATTACAGACTTATTTAGATATGTTGAAAATAAAGGGAAAAGCAAAAAAGGCAGCGTATTGGCTGCTTGGTAAAGAAGGAAGATTGTTAAGTTAACCAAACCAAGTAGTTAAAGAGCTACTCAACTTCTATTGGGTTCACTCTTTTCCAACAAAATCTGTGTGTTCCACTAGGAAACCTGTTGTGGCCCAGCAGGAGCCGTTGGAGCTGCCACCAGACTCCGACAGCGAGGGGCCCAATGAGTCGACTCTGGAGGATGTGGAGGACCCTGGACAGGGTTCCGACTCCGAGCAGGGAGCAGAGAGGCTGGTTGGCCACCAGGAGGCACCTGAGCCTTGAACCAGTGGGGAGGAGGCAAGGGAGAGTGAGCGGGAAGCCAGTAGTGAGTTGTTCCTGGATGCACGCCATCTAAGAGCTACTAGGCGTCAGGAACAGTTGCGCAGTTACAGGAGGTAATTGCACTCAGCTGGTGGTCATTAGGCTCCTCTCCAGACTATAAAAAGACTCCTTGTACACACACCCTTCTTTGCAGAAGTCAATGCAGGATTGAATGTTGGAGGACATTACTGTGAGCTTGGCAGACTGGATTGCTGCCAAGCCTTATCTGTGTTTATTGCTGCCCAAGCTTGTCTGTGCTAGTTTGCTGCCAAGGACCTGTCTGTCTGCTAATTAAATGCCGTAACTTATCTCTGGCTTGGAGTGTGTGTTGGTGTGGGACGAGGGGGGGGGCTCAGAACAGAAACCAAACAGCAGGATGGAGAGAGAGGATTTGAGCTTTAACGTTGACAGCAACACAATGCGGGGAAAAACCTCTTTCGTCTGATTACGTTTAAAGCGCCCCAGAATCACATGAAAGTCATCCTAGGCCACTGAAGGAAGCAGCTGATAGTTGGGACCAATTCTTGTGCATTATCTTGGCAAAATCCTCATGTGGTGCGGTGGCCTAGAGGTGGTGCTCTCGCCTCACGATCAAGAGGCTGTGAGTTCAATCCTAGGTAGAGGTAGGTATTTCTCTCTCTGGTGAGAATACATCAGAGAGAAAAAACTCTGCATTGGCAACAGGAAGGGCATCCAGCCAGCAAACTCCATTCAAGGGATTATGGGGTCATTAAAAGAAGAAGATGACGATCTTGGAGAAATCCTGCTGAAGTGAAATGCCAGATCTGCAAGGCTGTGCGGATCTGGATGGGGAGGAACAGGCTCAAGCTCAATTATTATTATTATTATTTTATTTTTTTAGACTTATATACCGCTTCATAGGGCTTTCAGCCCTCTCTAAGCGGTTTACAAAGTCAGCATATCGCCCCCACAGTCTGGGTCCTCATTTCACCCACCTCGGAAGGATGGAAGGCTGAGTCAACCTTGAGCCGGTGAGATTAGAACCGCTGAACTGCAGATAACAGTCAGCTGAAGTGACCTGCAGTACTGCACCCTAACCACTGCACCACCAAGACGGAGTGGCTGTGTTTCCGTCATCCTGATTTGTGCAACTTGTTCCATCTTTGATGATAGGGGGAGAAATTTTAGCCCCCTCAGAGAGGGCCCGCAAGCTTAGTTTAGAAGAACACCTAAAAAATTGGCTTTTCCAGCAAGCCAGCCCGGCCTGAACAAAACAAATCAAATTATTGATTACTGTTAATTTTAATTTTAATTCTTTTTTTAAAAAAAATGTGTCATGGTCAATTTTGATTGGGTTTGGGATATCCTATTTAATTTCTTTTTAACTTTTGCATTGTGTGTTTCTTTTAATGTTGTACGCCGCCCTGAGTCCTTGGGAGAAGGGCGGCATATAAATCGAATAAACCTAAACCTTTCTGAACTGGTTGGAGGAGAGATCAGTTACCCATGGCTTAGATCTATCTCTTCTTGACTACTGCAATAGGCTCCACATGGGGCTACTCTTGAAAGTCTCTGGAAGCACTTGGCTGATGAAGAGTGCAGGGTGGAAGCATTTCAACATGCCAAATTGGAACAATTGCTTGTTGATTGCTAGGCACAATTTAAGGCAGGGGGTCCCCAATTTCCAGTCCATGGACCGGCACTGGGCCACGGCACGCCAGAAACCGGGCCGCAGAAACAATCAAAGCTCCACGCCACGGGATACAGGCAGCATGTGAAATCATACCCCCTGCGGTCCATGGAGAAACTTCTCTCCCATGGAACCGAAAATGCCCTCCAACACAGCCCCGTGTTTCTGCTCCCCCACTTTCATATACGTACAGTATAGGTGGCACCTTGCTCAATAGTAGTAACTGTGAGAGGGATCTTGGAGTCCTAGTGGACAACCATTTAAATATGAGCCAGCTGTGTGCAGCAGCTGCCAAAAAAGCCAACACAGTTCTAGGCTGTATAAACCGAGGGATAGAATCAAGATCCCGTGAAGTGTTAATGCCACTTTATAATGCCTTGGTAAGGCCACACTTGGAATACTGCATTCGGTTTTGGTCGCCACGATGTAAAAAAGATGTTGAGACTCTAGAAAGAGTGCAGAGAAGAGCAACAAAGATGATTAGGGGACTAGAGACTAAAACATACGAAGAACGGTTGCAGGAACTGGATATGTCTAGTTTAATGAAAAGAAGGACATGGGGAGACATGATAGCATGTTCCAATATCTCAGGGGTTGCCACAAAGAAGTGGGAGTCAAGCTATTCTCCAAAGCACCTGAGGGCAGGACAAGAAGCAATGGATGGAAACTAATCAAGGACAGAAGCAACCTGGAACTAAGGAGAAATTTCCTGACAGTTAGAACAATTAATCAGGGGAACAATTTGCCTCCAGAAGTTGTGAATGCTCCAACACTGGAAGTTTTTAAGAAGAGATTGGATAACCATTTATCTGAAGTGGTGTAGGGTTTCCTGCCTAAGCAGGGGGTTGGACTAGAAGACCTCCAAGGTCCCTTCCAACTTTGTTATTCCATTCTATTTCTGAGAAGTTGCATTGTCCCACACTTCTGGGTGATTAGAAAAATCAGTAAACGCACCTCTTATTCACAACATTTTTTGTTATCCCTGCCAATCTCAGTGTTAATTGTGTAGGGCCTTAAAAAAAAAGAAAAGCTTTCTATTCTGTTATTGCTTTAAATGTTTTGCTAACTGCTCCCAATACTCATCAAAGGAAAAAAAGGGTTAATACAAATAAATACATGAACACATAATCTTCACTTATTTTTTATAATCAGTTAGCTTTCTTAAAAGATGGGCTGTGGTCTGCATAACTCACAGCCCTCCTGTGGTGATATTCTGTATTATTTAGGGACAGCATGGAAGACATATCAGAGAAATTAGAATCATCAGGAAAACTGGTGATAGAAGTTCTGTATCACACTTACAAGAGGCGTGTAAAGTGGGTGTGTGTGTACCAGAAGCTTCAGTCCTATAACTGAATAGTCTTTAATGTATTACGGAATCACTGGGTGTAAAAATGAGGATTAACTTAATTAAACTGAAGGAATTTATTTGTTGAATTGAATTTGAATTTTATTATTTGTATGCCACCCTTCTCCGGGAAGGACTCAGAGCGGCGAAAAATTCAAAAGGGGAAAAAGGGGAACATAAAACGAAGTACAAATAATTAAAATAGACAAGAGTCACGCAACCATACAAGTCGAGAGGGGAGGGAACTCATCAACCCCAGGCCTGCTGGCAAAGCCAGGTTTTGACGGCTTTTCGGAAGGCCTGGAGAGAGGTGAGGGTCCGAATCCCTACGGGGAGTTCGTTCCAGAGGGCTGGAGCTGCCACAGAGAAGGCCCTCCCCCGGGTAGTAGCCAGATGGCATTGGCTAGTAGATGGAACCCGGAGGAGGCCAACCCTGTGAGATCTAATGGGTCTGTGGGAGGTAATTGGCAGCAGGCGGTCTCTCAAGTACCCAGATCCAATACTGTATTGTTTTCAAATAATTAGCCCTGATAAGCTGGTTCAGACCAGGGGTAGCATTCTGCCCAGGGGTGGGTTCCAGCTGCTGCTACTTCCAACTCGCTCTGGGATGCGCTAAGAATGCATGTGCAGTACTAAAAAAAATGTTTCTGTGCATGCGCAGAAGAAAAAAAACCAAGATGGCGCTGCCGAGAGAACCAGCTCAGGGGTGTGGCAGGCCGAGTTGCTACCCGCTCGGCTGAACCGGTCCGTACCGGTAGGAACCCACCCCTGATTCCGCCGGTTCGGACTGGTTCGCCCAAATGGATAGTGGAAATTGTGTGTGGGCACGCCCACCTGTCCACCCGCACCGGCTCTATGCCATCCCATTTAGGCACATTTTTTTTTAGCCGAAGCGCATCGTGAAAGGCTGAGCGCATGCACGGATGGGGCACGTGGGTGGGCGTAGAGAGATAGCGCATGCACGCGATCACATTTGCGAACCGGTAGGGAAGGTGAGTGAATACCACCCCTGGTTCAGACAGGGTAAATTCTCAACTCATGCTTCAAAATCAGGTCAAACCGGTAGCTAATAAGAATAGAATAGAATAGAATAGAATAGAATAGAATAGAATAGAATAGAATGGAATGGAATGGAATGGAATGGAATGGAATGGAATGGAATGGAATGGAATGGAATGGAATGGAATGGAATGGAATGGAATAGAAAAGCTATGGAGTAAATTATATATCGACTTCAGCAAAGCATTTGAAAAAAGTACCCCCATTACATGCTAATTAACAAGGGAGTTAAGCCTGATCTGGATGGGTAGGTAGCTGACTTGAAAATCATCCTCAAAGAATTTTCAGCGGTGCTTCCTCATCAGCCTGAAGGAAGACAGGTTGGTGTGGAAGGAAGACAGGGGAACAAGAGTTAGCTCTGTGCCCTCAGTTCTCCAGCACTTTCATAAATGATTTACCATATTTTTCGGAGTATAAGATGCACCGGAGTATAAGACGCACCAATATTTTGAAGAGGCAAATTTTAAAAATAGTTTTTGCACTCTGCAGACCTCCCAAAAGTGGCCTGTTTTTCACGCAAACAGTCCTGGGTTATTTTTTTTTTCAAAAAAAGAGGGCATGAATAGCCTTCAGGAGGCTTCTAGAATGTTCCTGGGGGGGGTGAGTCCCCCAAACGGGCCTGATTTTTTTTGTCAAAAAAAGGGCATGCATAGCTTTTAGGAGGGTTATAGATTGCTCCTGGGGGCTGAGGGGGCAAAATGGAGCAAAAAAATGGGCCTTTTTCGTTCATTTCTGCCCTCCCCAGCTCCCAGGATCACTTTCCAAACCCCCTAAAGGCTATGCATGGCCATTTTGGTGAAGGGGGCGGGGTTTCAGGAGTCAAAAAAATGCTGTATTCAGTGTATAAGACACCCCCAGATTTTCAGCCTCTTTTTTGAGGGAAAAAGGTCCCTCTTATACTCCGAAAAATATGGTAGATGGAGAGATGGAGGGAATGCTTATCAAAATTGCAAATGACACCATAGAGTGGGACAGCGAATATTCTAGGAGAAAGTAACATAATTCAAAGGATGTTTGGTAAGCTACAGGAATGGACCGAAGAGAACACAACGAAGCTTTAACAGAGACACAAACAAAATGATTCATGGGAGACACAAGTCAAATGTACACCTAGTGAGATTTCTATAACACTTCGTACACAGGAAATGTGTTGAAAATGTTGTAAAAAGGTGAAAAGCAAACTGAAGACAAATGGAAAACGTCTGATCGGTCTTCCTATTTTTGTCCGAGCTGTGCTGTTAAAAATTATTAAATGGGAGATAACTACGCATAAGGGGACCTGGAAAAGCAACTGCAAAATTAATTTAGGCAATGCGTTGATGCCCGTGGTAAGGCAGGCGGCTTTTGGAGGAAGTAAGCTTTTGGCTTTTGGAGGAAATAAGTTTATCGTGGCTATTAAAAAATGGAATCAAGTAATCCTTTTCACAGACTTTGATCATGGGAGAAATAATTGGAGGGAGAGTTATTGACTTCATTCCAAGTTCATTAACTGCTACTAGTGAAATTAAGAAGAAAGACAAGGTCGGAGTGATTAAATTCACAAATCCAGAGGGTTCTTTAAATATTGGAAGCCGCAAAACTTCAGCAGTCTTTTATCCCTTAAGTTAAAGGTAAAGGTTCCCCTCGCATATGTGCTAGTCATTCCCGACTCTAGGGGGCAGTTCTCATCTCCGTTTCAAAGCCGAAGAGCCAGCACTGTCCGAAGACGTCTCTGTGGTCATGTGGCCGGTATGACTGAACGTCGAAGGTGCACGGAACGCAGTTACCTTCCCACCAATGGTGGTCCCTATTTTTCTACTTGCATTTTTTATGTGCTTTCGAACGGCTAGGTTGGGACAAATAACAGGAGCTCACTCTGTTATGCAGTGCTAGGGATTCGAACTGCCAAACTGCCGACCTTTCTGATCGACAAGCTCAGCGTCTTAGCCCCTGAGCCACCGCGCCCCTATTCTTTTATCCCTAGGAAAAGTTAAATAATCATAGGGAAAGCTAAGCAATCACAGGAAAAATTAAGTAGTTTATTTATTAAAGTCCCCTGCCTGTAGGCCACTTTAATCTAATGAAAGGCAGACAATCTTAATAATTGAATTCCTTTTGCTGAAATAATGGCCATAATAAACATTAAGAAAAACAGCCTCTACAAAATCTAACGTTCGGAATGACGTAAAAGTAGAAAGTCTTTACATCATAAACACCATAACACCCATCTACAAAGCATCCGTTAAGAGACTGAAAAAATCGGGAAAATGGAAACAGCGGATTGAACAGATGTTCTTACTGTGATCCAAGTGGTTGGATTTGATGATCTTTTCGGAGTAGTCAGATATACTGGAGCATTCAATCTACAAGATAGAAAAGAGAAAGGAAGGAAGGCCAAAATTGAGCATGTCAGGTGAATAGTCAGAAATCAAAAGCTTATTCCAGAGACTCTGTCCTGCCAAGGTAAAGGTTGCAGGAGGCCTTTGCACCTTGTGTTGTTGTCTAGTGCAGGGCTCCCCAAACCTAGTGCAGGGCTCCCCAAACTTGGCAACTTTAAGACTTGCGCAACAGAAACTTTGGGGCTCAACTGTGTGTCAACGTTCCAAATACCATGCAGAATTAAATCAGAGTCCAAGGCAAAGCTATCCTTAAAGTTCCAATTTAATAAGACAGACACGTTGGCACAAACTGTGGAATCCCAAATCTGAAAAACTTCCTGGGATTCCACCCAGTTGAAAGTTCATGATCTTATCCCGACACCCATAAATCCGTCACATGGTCCAATCTTCTTCGCCCATGCTGGCATCTCCACCCATCTAGTTCCGGTCAGGTGCAGAGGTGCGGAGACAAAAGATGACCTTGGGCTTCTAGGAAGGAATGACAACAACACATTCCACAATTCTACTCCTTACTATTCCCTCCTCCCAATTGCCCCCTAATGAAACAGCATAGTAAAGAAAGAGAGAGAGAAAGTGTGGCAGGCCAAAGATTCTAAAAGGAATAGAACTGCTGGCCTGACACTGTGGTTGTAAGTTGAGGACTAATCGCACTGCTTTCCTTAAGCATTCCTTAAATGTTTGTGAAGTGAGTTTTGCCTTGTTTTACAACCTTTCAGGCAACGGCAAATTGCTGCAGTCGCTGACTTAGTAGCAGGGCAATTCAGTGACTGGTTTTCCCATCAACTTTGCTTGTCAGAAGGTTATAAAAAGGGGGGGGACACGGGATCTGCCGGGACCAGAGGTGGGTTCCTATCGATTCGGACCGGTTCGGCCGAGTAGGTAGTAACTCGGCCGCCCACGCACCTGAACCGGTTCTATTATCAGCGGCGCCATCTTTATTTTTGCTTCTGCGCATGCGCAGAACATTCCCTGTTGCAGAAATGTAATGTCCCCCTCCCTTTCTTACGTTCTGCGCATGCGCAGACCTGTTTAGGTGTACAGGCGCACACAGCGGGGCGCACGTTTGGCCTGCGAGCAAGCAAAACGAGTCTGCGTGCCCAATTTTTTTTGCCCGCCGAACCAGGAGTAATGCGGTAGAAACCTACCCTTGCCCAGGATGCTGCAACTGTCATAAACGTTGAGTCAGATGCCAAGGGTCTGAATTTTGATCACCTGACCACGAGGATGTTTCAGTGGTCGTAAGTGTGAAAAAAAGAACTTTTATAAGATGATTTATAGATGGCATTTAGATCCTTAAAAACTGGCCCGCATGTGTCCGAATTTACAACCTAAATGCTGGAGATGTGATTGTCTCGATGGTACATATTACCATATACAGTGGACTTGTAAAAAGGTAAAAGCGTTTTGGATAAAAATATGGTGGATTATGCAAAATATTATTTAAAAAAGGATAAAGTTTACTCCTCAGTTATTCTTGTTAGGTATAATTACTGATTGTACAGTTATAGAGACTAATCTGATTTTGCATTTAATAACCGCAGCAAGACTGTTGGTGGTGCAATACTGGAAGAAGGAAGATTTGCCTACTATTCAAGAATGGACATTAAAAGTAAGAAACCTAGCAGAGATGGCTAAAATATCAGCATATCTCAAGGACCACTCAAATGAGAGATATAAACTGGAGTGGAGAAGATGGATTGACTATACTCAAAATAAATACGGGACTAAGAAATTCCAGATAGTTTATGACTGAAGAAACAAGGAGTGATATAATCTGTTTAGAGTTAGCCTAGCAAAGAGGAGTTAAAGCTCAAATGAAAGATGATACTAACTTTATTTTAGAACATCTTTGTTAAAGATTTATACCCTGTATTTGTTCCGGGAAGTCGGGGGGGGGGGGAGGTTGAGGGGGTGTTCGGGTGGGGAGGGCAGGGTGTGGAAGTAAACATTTGCAAAAGTTTTTTTTTCTAAAAAATTTCAATTAAAAAAAAGTGTGGAAAAAAAGGTCCTGAGTCACATTTCCCAGCACCGTTGTAACTTTGAATGGACGCTAAATGAACTGTTGTATGTCGAGGAACACCGGTGCTTACCGTATTTGCTGAAGAGGCTAAGGCTCCCTTGCGCCGAATGAAGCCTCTGCTTATTCCTAAAGCCAGTCATTTCTCCCGCCTGCAGATCATTCATAAACATGATGAAAGATCAAATCGCGGAGTGTTCCAATTAATATTTCACTCCAGGCTGAAGAGGAGCCCTTGATGAGCGCTCTCTGAAAATGATTGTCTAGCCAGGTAGGTGTCCATTCAATTATCATCCCCTCTCATCTACAGTTAGCTAGCTTGCTCATCATAATACCGTCGGCTCCTCGGTCAAGTGCTTTGCTGAAAGCAAGGCAGATCGTGACTGCCGCATTCGTACTGCAGAAGCCAATTGGCAAAGGGGAATATTTGTAGCTTGGTGTTGAAATGAGGAGTCCTTGGTATTCCCTGAGCTTGCTTGTTTCCTTGCAGATGATTCATTAACCAAACTAATTAACATCAGCAGTGCTAGAAGGGAGTAGGGTTTGTGGAATGATGGGGGGGAGGAGGAGGAGGAGGAGAAGAACGATGATGACTGTGGGGTCCTTGCAGAGGTGGGTTCCTACCGGTTCACACCAGTTCGATAGAACCGGTTCGTCAAATCTACTGAACCGGTTAGAAGAGGTTCCTCCAGTGGACCCAGAAAGCAGGCTACACCTACAGAAGAGGTACACCCACGTTACACCTATCCTCCGCGAGCTGCACTGGCTACCGATCAGTCTCCGGATACGCTTCAAAGTGCTAGTCGTAACTTATAAAGCCCTTCATGGTATTGGACCTGGGTACTTGAGAGACCGCCTGCTGCCAATTACCTCCCAGAGACCCATTAGATCACACAGGGTCGGCCTCCTCCGGGTTCCGTCTACCAGCCAATGCCACCTGGCTACTACCCGGGGGAGGGCCTTCTCTGTGGCAGCTCCGGCCCTCTGGAACGAACTCCCCGCGGAGATTCGGACCCTCACCTCTCTCCAGGCCTTCCGAAAAGCCCTCAAAACCTGGCTTTGCCGGCAGGCCTGGGGTTGATGAGTTCCCCTCCCCTCTCGACCTGTGTGGTTGTGTGATTCTTGGCTATTTTAACTACTTGTATTGTGTTCTATGTTTCCCTTTCCCCCTTGAGTTGTTCGCCGCCCTGAGTCCCTCCCGGAGAAGGGCAGCATACAAATAAAATAAATCAAATCAATCAAAAATCAATCAAAAATTTAAAAACCCACCGCTGGGTTCTTGGTGCTCTCTGAGCTTGCTTGTTTTCTTATAGACGTTTCATTACCAAACTAGGTAGCATCATCAGTTCTAGAAGGGAGTAGGGTTTATGGAATGATGGAGGAGGAGGAGGAGGAGGAGGAGGAGGAGGAGGAGGAGGAGGAGGAGGAGGAGGAGGAGGAGGAGGAGGAGGATTGTGCGGTCCTTGGTGCTCTCTGAGCTTGCTTGTTTTCTTATAGATGTTTCATTACCCAAACTAGGTAACATCATCAGTGCCTTTGTGGAATGATGGAGGAGGAGGAGGAGGAGGAGGAGGAGGAGGAGGAGGAGGAGGAGGAGGAGGAG
The DNA here is from genome assembly GCF_051295495.1 of Thamnophis sirtalis. NCBI lineage: Eukaryota > Metazoa > Chordata > Lepidosauria > Squamata > Natricidae > Thamnophis > Thamnophis sirtalis. Next base: position 74,082,011 of record NW_028261389.1, read on the forward strand.
GAGGAGGAGGAGGAGGACCAGAGGTGGGTTGCTCCCAGTTTGGCCCGGGTCGGTTGATCCAATAGTGATGGCAGCAGGAGGTTCCACCCACCCACCCGGATGCTTCTGCACATGCACAGAAGCATCACATGCGTGTGAGAGAGAGAGAGTGTGCGCACGCACAATCAAACCAGTAATAAAACCGGTACGAAACCCTACTGAGGAGGATGACTGTGGGGTCCTTGGTGCCCTCTGAGCTTGCTTCTTTCCTTGCAGACGTTTCATTGCCCTAGCTAGGTAACATCATCAGTGCTAGAAGGGAGTAGGGTTTGTGGAGAGGGAGGAGGAGGGCTGTGGAGTCCTTGGTGCTCTCTGAGCTTGGTTGTTTTTGTTAACATATTCATGACTGGGAGAGACATGGGAACAAGGTCAGCCAATGAATAGGCACAGCAACTAAGTCAGCCCGTGGGAGCTTAAACAGATCTGAGTCTGTGCAGAGAATTGAAACAGAAACTTAAGCAGGCTGTTGCTCTGAGAAGTAAACTAGCAGTCTGCCTGGCCTTGCCTGCTGAAATGGAACTAATTCCTTGTGTTTGCCTGTAACTCTCCTGCCTTGGGTTTACTTGGAAGAACCACCTGTTGGTATTGTACACTTATTCATCTATTACTATGTATAGAAAGAAGTTCATGAATCCAGCTGAATCAGTTCTCTGTGTGTGCTTTCTGGATTTGATTTTCCCTGTAACAAACTCCGTCAGTTTTCTCGCAGACGTTTCGTTCACCGAACTATGTGACATCATCAGTGCTAGAAGGGTTTGTGGAATGGAGGAGGGGGATTGCAGAGTCCTTGGATGAAGGAAGACCAGGCATCCAAAATAGCAATAGCAATAGCAATAGCAGTAGACTTATATACCGCTTCATAGGGCTTTCAGCCCTCTCTAAGCGGTTTACAGAGAGTCAGCATATTGCCCCCAACAATCTGGGTCCTCATTTTACCCACCTCGGAAGGATGGAAGGCTGAGTCAACCCTGAGCCGGTGAGATTTGAACCGCTGAACTGCTGATCTAGCAGTAGCCTGCAGTGCTGCATTTAACCACTGCGCCACCTTGGCTCTGCCCATCAAGTTAGGACACTTCCCAGGCGACCTCCCCCGTGCCAGATGTTTGGGAATGCAGCTGCCGATGGGAAACGACAGCCAGCATCCGTTCTCCTTACCCCATAGACTTTCTTGGCTCCGGCCTTGGCAGCGAACATGGAAAGGATGCCCGTGCCACTCCCCACATCCAGCACAACCTTCTCTTTAAAGACGTGCTTATTGTGATACATGGAATTGCGGTAGGTTAGCGTGCGCACCTCGTCCTTCAGCATTTCCTGGGTTGGGGGGAAAAAAAAGACACATCAAAATCGGAATGTACGTTGTTTCTGCCTGGGACTTAAATCTCTTTATCTGAACCAGCAAAAAGGCTGTTGCCAATTTCGCAGAGAGGATGCTGAGCGTTTCTATACCATGGCAACACGAATACGTTAATCAGTGAGATCAACCTTCAAAGCGCGTTCTCTTTCATCCAGCCGGCAGCTGTTCCATCCCGGTCCCCAACAACGGAATTGTCGCCGAGGACGGGATCTCAAAAGCGCCCCGAAATATCGAGAGCATTGGCTGTAATTAGTTTGCAGCATAGTTTAATATCGCCATTCTAATCACATCTGGAGGGATGCCGAGCTTGTGAATTGAGCTAATATGCTTTAATAAATGAAGAAAGAAATCTGTTCTGATCCAGCTTCCCCAAATGAAGTTTAACTCAAAGATTCCTTTATTAGGACTGCCGGCAGCCTCGGCAAAAAGTTTTTCTCTCAACGCAGGCTAACAAATCTGTCCGACAGGGAGATGGAATAGTTGCCTGCCAAATCAATTCATCTCTACCCCCCTGCCTTTTATCCCCAGAGCTAGAGTGGGGCTTCGCTAGCAGTGGTGGTTCTTCTGTCCCAAGGACCAGCCCATAGATTTCCACTGCTCTCCTCTCCTCTGTCTTCTGCGGATCCCTGCGTCAGGCACTGGACCCAGCTGTTCCTCCTCTTCCTCATCAGCCACCTCCCGACCTGGGAGCTGGTGACTCTCCATCTAAGGGCTAATGGATGGCCCAGGCTCCACCTCTGTCTCTCTCTCTCTGCCAGCTCCATTCCCTCTTTCCCCTCGGAGCCCTCAGGTTGCTTTGATGCTGACCCTGACTTCCACGCCTCCTCCTCCTCCTCCTCCTCTGATTTGGCTGCTGGAGGCCACAACAAAGCCAAGAAAGGCATGCAGAGTTGCTTCTAAGTAATTTCCTTTATTGTTCCTCACCTCTAGAGAAACATCTTACTCAACGGTTGTGGCCCAGCAGGAGCCGTTGGAGCTGCCACCAGACTCCAACAACGAGGAGCCCTATGAGTCGGCTTTGGAGGATGTGGAGGACCCTAGACAGGGTTCCGACTCCAAGAAGGGCGTAGAGAGCCTGGTTCGCCACCAGGAGGCGCCTGAGCCTTGGACCAGTGGGGAGGAGACAAGAGAGTGTGATCCGGACGTCAGCAGTGGGGAGGAGCCAAGGGAGTTGTTCCTAGATGCCCGGCACCAAAGAGCTAATAGGCGTAAGAAACTATTACGCAATTACAGGAGGTAATTGCACTCTGCTGGTGGTCATTAGGCTCTTCTCCAGACTATAAAAGGACTGCTTGTGCACACACCCCTCTTGCAGAAGTCAACACAGGAACTAATGCCGGAGAACATTATTGTGAGCTTGGCAGGCTGGATTGCTGCCACGGCTTATCTGTGTTTATTGCTGCCCAAGCTTGTCCGTGCCGGTTTGCTGCCAAGGACCTGTCTGTCTGTTAATTAAATGCCATAAGTTATCTTTGGCTCAGAGTGTGTGTTGGTGTGGGACGAGGAGGGTCAGAACACTCAACTATAACCCCTGCAGGTATCCCTCGATTTACGAAGGCCAAAACTGCTAAGTGAAAACATTTGTTACGTGAGTTAGGCTCCATTTTAAGTCCTTAAGTGGATGTGATAAAGGCAGGAAGGGCTCCCTTGACCTATGGATGAAAGAGACATAGTTCTCAAAACCCACCGTCACCTATTGTGGTGAAGGTTGCATTTAGCTGGATGGATTCTGGTTCATTAACAAGAAGCCGACCGTTCTTATAGTTTTTAGTTTTCTTGCAACTTAACAGTAAATGTCTCCCTTACCCTTCAGGGTGGCACGTTCAAACTCTAATTGAAATGTCATCTCTCTTTATTTTTTTTGTTCAAGTTCTGACTAGTAATGAGCAATTAGAGAGAACTGTGTCAATGTCCCTAAAGTATTTTAAAATGAACTTTTTCGTTCACTGGATTTGCAAACTAGGTTTCCTCTGCAGTGTTCCAGAAAGGCGCACTGAATTCTTAGCAGCACCAGTGCATTTATTTACTAAACAGTGGATTTATTTAAAACTGAGCATTCCCGCGACTGCCTTCAGGCAATGGTCTGCTACTTGGCTTTCTGCAATGTGCTCTACATGGGGCTGCCCTTGAAGAGTATTCGGCGACTTCAGCTGGTCCAGAATGCGGCCGCGCGAGCGATTGTGGGTGCACCTCGTTTCACCCACGTAACACCTATCCTCCGCGAGCTGCACTGGCTGCCTGTTGATCTCCGAGTGCGCTTCAAGGTGCTACTTGTCACCTACAAAGCCCTGCATGGTATTGGATCTGGGTACTTGAGAGACCGCCTACTGCCAATTACCTCCACTAGGCTGATACAATCCCATAGATTAGGCCTCCTCCGAATTCCATCAGCCGGCCAATGTCGGCTGGCAACTACCCGGAGGAGAGCCTTCTCGGTGGCTGCTCCGACCCTCTGGAACGAACTCCCCGTGGAGATTCGTACCCTCACCACCCTCCAGGCCTTCCGCGTAGCCCTTAAGTCCTGGCTGTCCCCGACAGGCCTGGGGCTAAAGATTTTAACCCCACTCGAATTGTATGACTGTTGTGTTTTTAATGATGTATTGTTTTTCATGTTTGTGACTGTTTGTCCTCCCTCCCCTTGAGTTGTGAGCCGCCCTGAGTCCCCCCAGGGAAAAGGGCGGCATATAAATAAAGCATCTCAATCTCAATCTCTCATCTCTTTTGATCCTGTTGGGCTTCCACTTTCCACAATGTGTGTCTCATTCGCAAGAGGCTAATAGCCCTTGTCTTTCAATCCCATGCACTTCGGTTGCAATTTCACCCTAGTCCAGCAGCTGCATCGAGATAGTTATCAGACTTACTTAACAGCATGAAATTCAACTGTGAAAAAAGTAAGGTTCTGCATTTAGGCAAGAAAAACCAAATGCACAGGTACAGTATAGGTGGTACCTTGCTCAATAGTAGTAACTGTGAGAGGGATCTTGGAGTCCTAGTGGACAACCGTTTAAATAGGAGCCAGCCGTGTACAGCAGCTGCCAAAAAAGCCAACACAGTTCTAGGCTGCATAAACAGAGAGATAGAATCAAGATCATGTGTAGTGTTAATACCGCTTTATAATGCCTTGGTAAGGCCACACTTGGAATACGGCATCCAGTTTTGGTCGCCAGGATGTCAAAAAGATGTGGAGACTCTGGAAAAAGTGCAGAGAAGAGCAACAAAGATGATTAGGGGACTGGAGACTGAAACATATAAAGAACTGTTGCAGAAATTGTGTATGTCTAGTTTGATGAAAAGAAGGACTAGGAGTGACATGATAACAGTGGTCCAATATCTCAGAGGTTGCCACAAAGAAGAGGGAGTCAGTCTATTTTCCAAGGCACCTGAGGGCAGGACAAGAAGCAATGGGTGGAAACTAATCAAGGAGAGAAGCAACTTAGAACTGAGGAGAAATTTCCTGACAGTTATAACAATTAATCAGTGGAACAGCTTGCCTCCAGAAGTTGTGAATGCTCCAACACTGGAAATTTTTAAGAAGGTGTTGGATAACCATTTGTCTGAAGTGGTATAGGGTTTCCTGCCTAAGCAAGGGGTTGGACTAGAAGACCTCCAAGGTCCCTTCCAACTCTTCTCTTCTCTTCTATCCTATCCTATCCTATCCTATCCTATTCTATTCTATTCTATCTATTCTATTCTATTCTATTCTATTGGTTTGCTGTACTGGAGGTCACAGAAAGTAGAAATCCTTTCATTCTCCTGAGACAGTTGGAACTGAAGAAGCTTCTTGGAAGAGAAACAAAAGATTTTCAAAGGTGGTGGTGTGAGGGGGAACCAACCCAAAAAGTTCAGTTGCTTTTTTGGAAAAAAACACACCTTTGGAATGTGTGCTCCGAAAGAAATTAGAGCCCAATTAAACGTAGGTGGAAAATCACCGGCTGGCTGTTTGACAGCATCTCACTCCAGACAGCTATTGTGAATTTCTGAACCTGTTCCCATTATTCCGTATCTCGGGCTGCTTCGCGGCTGCTGACCTATATCAATCCTGCGAAAGAAGGCCGCGACGGCAGTAGGGATGGTTTTCGTTAGAACTCTCTGTTCAATATGTGTCTCCAAAATCTTCTTTTCGGGTCTCCCCGGGGGAATCTCATCTCCGCAACAGCAAGCCCGAGGACAGCTTTGGCAAAGAAGGTTCTGAATTAATTTTCACGGGAGAATAGGACGAAAAAACAAAAAATAAAATCACATTTGATCTCCCCCTGTACAATACCACCGGCTGCCAAACCAGGAGGCTTTTATGCAGTCTCAACCCATTCGCGGAGGGTAGAAATCGTAGAAATTCAGAGTCAGTAGCAGTAACATAGTTGGAAGGGATCTTGGAGGTCATCTGGCCCAACCCCCTGCTCACGTGGGAGATCTGTACTAGGGATTCAACTGAGACCTGTGGTTTTTTCCACCGGGACAAGAGAATAAGAACAAAGCATTCACAGTTTGTCTTGAGTCCTGCATTGGCTTATGAAAAGCAACCTACAGCAGTGGTCATAATTGTGGAAACCTTTTGGGGGAAGTGTATTTTCTAAAACTAGCTAATATCTTCTTTTAAATAGCAGAGAATAACTATACTTCCAGAAAGCACATCAATTTTAACAGCATCTGTAGAAGCATAGTCTGAAATATAACACTACAAAAAGTGTATATTGTCTGTACTGTTTGTTGCAAGGAGGCAAATTGCTGGGAGGCAGAGCCAGATATTTCCCCCTTGTTTTCCTAGGTGCGTCTTATACTTCGGAGTGTCTTATACTCTGAAAAATACGGTAGCCATCAAATCTAAAAAATACACTTTCCCCAAAAGGAGTCCATTAATTTTGGCCATTACTGTAGGATGCAAGTGGTGATAATTATATTGCTAAGACTTATTATAACGCAGTTGGCTAACTCAGTGGCTAAACAGTGACTCAATAACGTATCAACAGCTTCATTGCCAAACTGCAGGCTTCAGTTGGATTCTGCTACGGAAATGCAGCGCCAGTGTTTGGCAGAAAGAGACCCCAGTGGGACCAAATTATACACAAATAGGGAGGTGGGAATCACTTTTGGGAAGCAGATTTCCCACTACGGAGAAGTTTAGGGGATGAGCCCAAGTCTACAACCTACACAGCCATTCCGAAGAGAAATTACCAATGGGGTAAGATAAACTTTCCTGGATGTCTACGGGGATTCTCAGCCATCCAGGCCGTGGTTCTCCCAAAGCTGTTATTTTTTGTCAAGAGGCAACTGGATTTCCTGTTTTTTTCTTTGAAGATGTTTCACTTCTCATCCAAGAAGCTTCTTTGACTCAGAACTGAAGAAGCTTCTTGGATGAGAGGCAAAACATCTTCAAAGAAAAATCAGAAAGCCCAGTTGCCTCTTATTATCTGGGGAGGTCTTATTTTCGGGGAAACAGGGCACTGGTAAGAGATCCAAAAGTTTATGTTATTCTCGCTTAGAATAAAATTGGAAGAGACCTTGGAGGTCTTCTAGTCCAACCCCCTGCTCAGGCAGGAAACCCTACACCACTTCAGTCAAATGGTTGTCCAATCTCTTCTTACAAACTTCCAGTGTTGGAGCATTCACAACTTCTGGAGGCAAGTTGTTCCACTGGTTGATTGTTCTAACTGTCAGGAAATTTCTCCTTAGTTCTAAGTTGCTTCCCTCCTTGATTAGTTCCCACCCATTGCTTCTAGTTCTACCCTCAGTTGCTTTGGGGAATAGTTTGACTCCCTCTTCTTTGTGGCAACCCCTGAAATATTGGAACACTGCTATCATGTCTCCCCTAGTCCTTCTTTTCATTAAACTAGACATATCCAATTCCTGCAACCGTTCTTCATATGTTTTAGCCTCCAGTCCCCTAATCATCTTTGTTGCTCTTCTCTGCACTCTTTCTAGAGTTTCCACATCTTTTCTACATCATAGCAACCAAAACTGAATGCAGGATTCCAAGTGTGGCCTTACCAAGGCCTTATAAAGTGGTATTAACACTTCACGTGATCTTGATTCTCTCCCTCTGTTTATGCAGCCTAGAACTGTGTTGGCTTTTTTGGCAGCTGCTGCACACGGCTGGCTCATATTTAAGTGATTGTCCACTAGGACTCCAAGATCTCTCTTGCAGTTACTATTAGTGGTCCCAGATTCCACCTATTCTATAGCTGTGGCAACCAAAACTGGATGCAGTATCCAGAGGGTAGCCTTACCAAGTGGTTTCAGCTTAAACTCCCGTAGGACACCGTTCTGGGTGTTGTTACCAAAACACTCGGCCTGCTGGACCGATTTACCTCATGGATGCCAAAATGAGCGTACGAATCAAAGTAATAATCCCTCGACGTCATTTCTTCTGGATTCAGGAGTTTCGCTAGCTTGCCTCGCCCGGGACAACTTGGCGCCAATGGAGTTTGAATGGCAGGCGGGACAGGATTCGGCATGGCGACAGGCTGGAGAGGCTTGGGGGCGCCGCTGTACACCTGAAAGACATCACGAGGAAAGTAAATCGTCATCGCATTTTTACGCCCACACGCCCTTCGCTTCTGCACTTTCAATATTTGCTTTTCTTTCTATTCATGTTTTTAGGTGTTCGTGGATCTTACGTTTTACCAGCTCAGACGCCTTTTCTTCCTGTTTTGGTCTCTTTAAATTAGGACAAGAAGCGATGGATGGAAACTACCGTATTTTCACCCATATAACCCGCCCACGCAAATAACCCGCACACGCATATAACCCGCGGGTTTTCCGGATCGTGTAAAATATTTCCCGTATACCCCGCCCACGCATATAACCCGCCCACGCATATAACCCGCGACGAGTAAAAGAGAAGGGAAACAGCTGAGATGGGGGGGGGAAGAAACGGAGAAAGAAGCCTGCGCACGCTGGGGAAGAGGAAAGGAACGGAGGAGAAGGAAACAGCTGAGATCGGGGTGGGGGAAGAAACGGAGAAAGAAGCCTGTGCACGCTGGGGAAGAGGAAAGGAACGGAGGAGAAGGAAACAGCTGAGATCGGGGTGGGGGAAGAAACGGAGAAAGAAGCCTGCGCACGCTGGGGAAGAGGAAAGGAACGGAGGAGAAGGAAACAGCTGAGATCGGGGTGGGGGAAGAAACGGAGAAAGAAGCAAGCCTCCGATCGTGTAAGCCTCCGATCGTGTAAAATATTTTCCGTATACCCCGCCCACGCATATAACCCACAGGGGGGCGCTGTGCTTGTAAAAACCGCATATAACCCGCGGGTTATATGGGTGAAAATACGGTAATCAAGGAGAGAAGCAACCTAGAACTAAGGAGGAATTTCCTGACAGTGTGAACAATTAACCAGTGGAATAACTTGCCTCCAGAAGTTGTGAATGCTCCAACACTGGATGTTTTTAAGAAGAGGTTGGATAACCATTTGTCTGAAGTGGCATAGGGTTTCCTGCCTAGGCAGGGGGTTGGACTAGAAGACCTCCAAGGTCCCTTCCAACTCCATTATTCCATTCCATTCTGTATAAAAGCAGGTAAATATCTATTCTATTATTCTATTCTATTCTATTTTTCTGTTCTGTTCCGTCCTGTGCTGTTCTATTCTATTCTATTTTATTATTCTATTCTATTATTATATTCTATTATTATATTCTATTCTATTTTTCTGTCCTATTCTATTTTATTATTCTATTCTATTCTATTCCATTCCATTCCTTATTTTCTATTCTATTCCATTCCATTCCTTATTTTCTATTCTTTTCTATTCTATTCTATTCTATTCCATTCTATTACATAACATTACATTTACATTACATTACATTACATTACATTACATTACATTATATTATATTATATTATATTGTAACTGGTACTCCTTGACTTAATGACCACAACTGATCAAAACTTCTGTTATTAAGGAGATATCAGTTAATAGCACTTAACAAGAGCACTTAGAGTTATATACTGCTTCGTAGTGCTTTACAGCCCTCTCTAAGCGGTTTACAGAGTCAGCATATTTGCCTCCAACAATCTGGGTCCTGATTTTACCCACCTCGGAAGGATGGAAAGCTGAATCAACCTTGAGCCCATCAGGATTGAACTGCTGGCAGTCGGCAGAGTCAGCCTGCAATACTGCATTCCAACCACTGCACCACCACAGCTCTTAAGCTAAGTGAGCATTAAGTGAGCCCATTTTACAGCCGTTCCTGCCACAGGTATTAAAAGAATCATTGCAGTTGTCGTTAGTAACACATTGTAAAGTGAGTCTGACTTTGCTGGTCAGAAAGTCGCAAAAGGGGGGCCATGTGAATCCGGGACACTGCGACTGTCATAAATATGAATCAGTGACCATCGTAACGGCACTGAAGATACGACGGCACTGGAAAAAAAGTCACTTATGACCGTTTTTCATACTTTGTGACCGTTGCAGCATCTCCACGGCCATGTGATCAAAATTCAGCGTCATGGCAACTGACTAAATCAGGGGTCGGCAACTTTAAACCCTCAAAGAGCCATTTGGACCCGTTTCCCACAGGAAAGAAAACACCGGGAGCCACAAAACCCTTCCTGTGCCTGACTATTTCCTGAGCGGCCACAGAACTAGCATATGTCCTTGAATTAAACGTTCTGTTTCCTCAGTGGTGGGTTTCAAAAAAATTTCGAACCTACTCTGTGGGTGTGGCCTCTTTTATGGGAGTGGCTTGCTGGCTATGTGACCTGGTGGGAGTGGCTTGCTGGCCATGTGTTCTCTCTCTCTCTCTCTCTCTCTCTCTCTCTCTCTCTCTCTCTCTCTCTCTCTCTCTCTCTCTCTCTCTCTCCTTCCTTTTGTCTCTCTGTCCCTTTTTCCTTTTTTTCTTTCATCTCTCTCTCACTTTTTCTTTCTTTCTTTTTTATTTCTTTCTTTCTTCCTTTCTTTCTCTTTCTCTCTCTGTGTGAGTCTGTCTGTCTGTCTGTCTGTCTGTGTGTATGTGTGTGTGACTTCTGAAACTTTTCTTGGATTTATCCATGGTTGACTTACAGAGTGGTCGAAAAGCTCAATAAATCACGTGCCAGGGGGTATCACACATTGGCAGTTGTGAGCGACAGGGAGCCGCAGCAGAGGGATGAAAGAGCCACATGCGGCTCCGGAGCCGTGGGTTGCTGACCCCTGAACTAAATGAACCATTGTAAGTCAAGGACTGTGGGTAATGTCCCAGATATCCTGGCACCTCTCACTGCCTCTCTCGCTGAAGCCTGCCAAAAAAATCTGGCCACTCTCCTGCCCTGGGGCTTATACAACCTTACTCAAATGGAGAAATGGTCCATTATGGTTGTTAACAGCATCTTTAATTGCTTTTATATCTCTCTTGCATTTCCGGGACCTGGAGGATGACATCTTTCTCGGGAGCTGCTCAAATCATCCTCCTTTCTCCAGTAAAGTTTTCTTGGGCACCGTCCAAAGAAACAATAAATCAGCCTTTTGTCAATATCTAAAACAGGAAAGCGGCAAATTGGTTTGGGCTGCCTACGTGGGAGCAACAATAGCCCTGAAAATATTAAGTGCAAAATGAGTGGGGTGGCTAGATAAATTCAACCGATAAAGAAATAGCAGAATGACAGAATGAACAGAATTGGAAGGGACCTTGGAGGTCTTCTAGTCCAGTGGCCTCCAACCTTGGCAACTTTAAGACCTGTGGACTTCAACTCCCAGAGTTCCTCAGCCAGCTGGCTGAGGAACTCTGGGAGTTGAAGTCCACAGGTCTTAAAGTTGCCAAGGTTGGAGACCACTATTCTAGTCCAACCCGTTGATCAAGCAGGAAACCTTATACCATTTCAGACAAGTGGCTGTCTAGTCTCTTCTTTTTTAAAAAATATATTCTTATTCTTTTTTAAACAAAACAACACATGCAAAACAAGAGCAAGGAAAAAAAAACAGAACTTCCCTCCATTTCATCAAGCATGTCGTTTGGTTACAAGTTTTTGTGCATCAATTCTTAAATTAAGAATAACATCACTGGTTTTGCATTAAACATAACTGAATATTTCACTGTCATTGAACATTATGTATTCAAATTACCATTAATATTCTTTCATTTGTAACAATCCTTATTTCCTTAAATTCATAATTATCTATCAGATAACAATCAGTCTTTAAAGTATTGTAGTGTCACCTAGCTCTAAGGAGGAGAAGCGAAGAATAGAACACAGGATTCCCATTCATTTATAACATACCTTCATATTTTCAATGGACCATAATGTCACCAATCATCCCATTATTAATTATTAATCCATATAGTGGTGAAGTATTTCAATTCATGTATATATCCATTGTTCCTTACATCATCACTGATCTGTTTAATATACAAAGATCTTTCTAATATAAAAGGGTCACTACATACAATTATACCAAGGTGTTCAAATCATCCCATTCTTATACATTAAAATCATTATCGTACTTTATATATCATGTGAATAGTACTCTATTTCCTAGCAAGAAAAGAAAAAAGTGATGGACACCCCCCCCTCACTATTTAGAGCCGAGGTGGCGCAGGGGTTAGAGTGCAGCACTGCAGGCTACTTCAGCTGACTGCAGTTCTGCAGTTCGGCTGTTCAAATCTCACCGGCTCAGGGTTGACTCAGCCTTCCATCCTTCCGAGGTGGGTAAAATGAGGACCCGGATTGTTGTTGGGGGCAATATACTGACTCTGTAAACCGCTTAAAGAGGGCTGAAAGCCCTATGAAGCGGTATATAAGTCTAACTGCTATTGCTATTGCTATTTCTGAAGGCAAAGTTATTCCACTGGTTGATTGTCCTCACTGTTAGGAAATTTCTTAGTTCTGCGTTGCGTCTCTCCTTGACTATTTCCCATCCATTGTTGTTGTTTTTTGTCCTGCATTCTGGAGATTTGGAACACAGGTTGACCCAGGGGTGGGTTCCTGAGGGCATTGCAACCGGTTTGGGGCCCAAAAATCTTTTGCGCATGCAAGATGCGCATTCTGCGCCCGTGTGCCTTTAGTGTGCCTTTGCACCTAAAAAGGTCTGTGCATGCGCACGATGTTTAAAAAGGGGGAGGAATTACATTTTTTCAATGAGGATTGTTCTGCACATGCGCAGAACAGAAAATCAAGATGGCGGCCCCGAGGATAGAACCGGTTCGGGCCCGTGTCTGGCCGAGTAATACCTACTCAGCCCAAGCGGGCTGAACCCATAGGAACCCACCTCTGGATTGGCCCCCTTGTCTTTGTAGCAGCAACTCAAATATTGGAACCTCACTATCAAATCATCCTTCTTTTCATTAAACTAGACATACCCAGTTCCTACTTAAAGTTAACTCATTGTGGCATCCCCTCAAATATTGGAACACTGCTATCATGTCACCCCTAGCCCTTCTTTTCACTAGATTAAGGTAAAGCATGATTAAACGGCGAAGGCGCACGGAACGCTGTTACCTTCCCACCAAAGGTGGTTCTTATTTTGCTACTTGCATTTTTTACATGCTTTCGAACTGCTAGGTTGGCAGAAGCTGGGACAAGTCACGGGAGCTCGCTCTGTTATGCAGCGCTAGGGATTCGAACCGCCGAACTGCTGATCTTTCTGATCGACAAGCTCAGTGCCTTAGCCACCGAGCCACCGTGTCCCTCATTAAACTAGACATACCCAATTCCTACACAAGGTTGTCTACTTGTGGCAGCCCCTCAAATATTGGAAGACTGCTATCATGTCACCCCCTAGTCCTTCTTTCCACTAGACAATTCCTGCAACTGTTCTTCATACATTTTGGTCTCCAAGCTCTTAATCATCTTTGTTGCTCTTCTCTGCCCTCTTTCCAGAGTCTCAGCCTCTTTTTATTACAATCTGTTTAGCAAAACTGGATGCAATATTCCAGGCGTGGTCTTGCTTACCAATTACTACATTTCTGCTTTCTACCTAGCTCCCTGTAACTCAACTGTGGGAATGCTCAAGAAATGTTTGATATGTAGGAGCCAAATGACATCCAGCCCTATAAATCTCTTCTACAGGATGAAGGGAGGTGGGCAGGATGCCAGCTGGCCAGATGTTTGCTCTCTCTCTGGAGCGTAATGAAGGCCCTGAAATAATTTATGGACAACAATTTGCAGATCCATCCTCACCTGGAGCTGTCCTCTCTTCTCTAAAAAAGAAGAGACAGAAGGAGTTAGATCCCCATGAATCTAACTCCTGGCTGTTGGTCTCAGAACTTTTGAGATTTTTGTAGCGTTTCCAGCTTTCCCAAACTAGATTTCAAGGGACCTCACAATTTTAACAGAAGAGGGAGACAGGATTCCTTTTCTTTTTTTTTTGGGGGGGGGGGGAAGAAAGTTTTATTTTTTTTCTCTCTCATAAATACATTCACAAATGTACATTCTCATAAGCACTATTAATATGTAGGTGTTATCTTTTAACCTTTATCACAATTCAATGAAGAATTTAAAAATATAAGCAAGGTAGCTTTCGCTGCCACCCCATACATCAGAGGTGGGTTCCTACCGGTTCGCACCAGTTCAGTAGAACCGGTTCGTCAAATCTACCGAACCGGTTAGAAGAGGTTCCACCAGTGGACCCGGAAAGCAGGCCACACCTACAGAAGAGGTTCCAAAAATTTTTGAAACCCACCATTGCCATAAATCCATCTTATTTTACAACAGCCTTACTTCTTCTCCCTCCTTTCCTCCCAACCTCCCTTTTCTATCTTCTTTCCTCGTCTCCTTTCTCTTCCCTTCTTCCCCTCCTTCTCCCCCACTCATCCTCTCTTCTTCCCCTTCCTACTCTAACTCCTACTCTTCCAACCCCTCCCTTACCTCCTCTCCTTTTCCCTTTCTTCTTTCCCTCTCCTTTCTCTTTCCTTCCGTTGTTGTATTTACTTATTTTCTTCTTCATTCTGGTGGATTTTCGGTGTGGGATTCAAGCAAATCCCGTTCTATATTTACATAAAAATCAATTCCCTCTTCCACATTTTATTTTCAGTGAAATTGTTCCACATACGTACGTCATCTTTTAACTGTGTATTTGTATATTAATACTTTTCTATTTTTCCCTTCCCTTTGTTTAGTAGTGCGTCGCCTGGGTTACTCAATCGATAATCTTTTATTCATATTCCTTTTCTAGCCAATCATAAAATCGCACCCGTGTCCTGATGTGCACCGATTCCACTTTATCCTTTATTCACAAAGTTAACCAAGACAGGATTCCTTTATCACCATGAAATTGATCAAACCTGTAGGAGGGGAGCCAAAAGTTTATGCATTTTTTTTAATTAAAAAAAAAACTGGGTTAGAAAAGATGCCACCAAAATTGATTTTAGGATTACACAGGAATGACCCCAGCGCGCATATGCGCACGACCAGTGCTTCTCCCATTTTATTTTTATTTTTTATTCTCTTACATGGCATTTTAAGTATACACCCACATAGTTGTTATTCTTCTATACATTTATCATTCTTATACATTTATCATTTCATTTAGTAGGTTATAATATACGATTTGGGTGGCTTTATTTACCATCCCTTCCTCCTGTTATAACACCACCTTATTTTCCCTTTCTTTTCTCCTTCCCTCCCTTCTCTACTTTCTTCCTTCTTCCTCTCTTTCCCCTTCCTTCTTCCCTTGCCTTTCTCCCGCTCCTCCTCTTCCTCTTCCCCTTCCTACCCTCTCTCCTTCTCTTCCTCTCCCTTCCACCCTCCTCTCTTTGCCTCTTTCTCCTTTCCCCAGTCTTCCTTTCATTTTCTCCTCCTCTCTCCCTTTCTTTTTCTATTGTTGTAGGTGTTTCTTTCAAATCTCAGTTTATGTTTCCTTGGGGTGGTATTTCCACAGACCCAAATATAATTTGATATCATTTCTTATTCCCTTACCTTCACTAATCTATCCTAGCTATATTTTCCTCCCCTTTATATCTCGCTTTTGGCTGTATATTTATATATTTAATATTTTCTTTTCTGTTTTCCCCTTCTTCCCCTCCTTTTCCATTTAACAGTGCCTCATCTGAGTTCTATATCTTCTCCCTATTTTCATTTCTAGTTTCCTTTCTCTAGCCAATCATAGAATCTTCCCCATGTCTTGAAGTACTCCGATTCCTCTTTATCCTTTATTTTCATAATCAACCTATTCATCTCTGCACAATCTAATATCTTTTTTATTATTTCTTCATCTGTTGTAGCTTATTTGATTTCCAATTTTGGGCAAATACAATTCTTGCTGCTGTAGTTACGTGTATAATCAAATAGGTATCCTCTTTCTTGAATTTCTCTGGGATAATACCTACTGTATATACTCGAGTATAAGCCTAGTTTTTCAGCCCACTTTTTGGGCTGAAAAAAGCCGCCTCGGCTTATACTCGAGTCAGTGAAAAATTTGCCCGCAATGGAGGAGAAAAAGGGGCGGGGCCATGCCGCTGGGTGACACTCGTGAATGGCCCAGTGCCCCTGTGAGTTTCCCCTCCCTCTGTGTCAGTTTGCCGCGCAGCGTGCACCGCACCATCCCCCCTCCTCACGTTCTAATGTAATGCAGGGCTGTCTTACGATTCCCCTTCCTCCCCCTCCTGCCGCTCTGCAACGATGTCCCACCTCCTCCTTGTTATGGCAAGCAGCCACATAGCGATGTCCCACCTCCTCTGGTACAGTGATCCAATGATAGGAATCACTGTGCCGTGTGTCATAGGAGGCGGGACATCGCTCCCGCGGCTGCACGGGACATCATCATCACAGCGGGACATCAGCATCATGAGGTGAGTGAAGTATTTCATTGAATACACCGCTAGTTTACTGTTTTTCTTTGAAATAAATATTCAAAAACATTATTGGTATCTATTTTTATTTTTGAAATTTACCGGTAGCTGCTGCATTTCCCACCCTAGGCTTATACTCGAGTCAATAACTTTTCCAGTTTTTTGTGGTAAAATTAGGTGCCTCGGCTTATATTCGGGTCGGCCTATACTCGAGTATATACGGTAATAAGAATATCTCTGGTCTAAATTCCATTTCTTGTTGTAACATTTTCTTTAACCATACTCTTATCTTAGTCCAAAATTCCCTTGCTTCTGCACATGTCCACCAGATATGATAATGGGAGCCTATTGTTTGTTGACACTTCCAACAATTCACTGATTTGTCTTTAGACATGTTTGCTAATTTTCCGGGTGTCTTGTGCCATCTATAAACCATTTTGTATAAGTTTTCTTTATAGGCCGCTGACATGATTAATTTATATTTCCTTTCCCATAGTTGTTGCCACTTTTCTAGCTCAATTGTGTGGCCAAAATTCTTTGCCCAAGTTAACATTGTATCTTTAAGCTAGTTCTTAATAGATAGCTATATAGTTTCTTAATTGTGACCCAACAAATGCACGCACGAGAAAAGCGTGCTGACAAAACCGCGGTGAGAAAACAGCAAGGTCGAAATCGCGCCCACAACAGCGCACTGACAAAAGTGCAATTAGGGTTAAGGTAAGGGTTGGGGTTAGGGTTAGGGTTAGGGTTAGGGTTAGGGTTAGGGTTAGGGTTATTAACTTGTTTTCGCGTTGTTTGTTGATGGCGTGCTTTCAGGAACGTACTTCTGGTTTGCTTGTAGGGCTGGTTTTAGTCCTCCAGAGCCTCCAGGGGCCTTCAGAAGACTTCCCTGAAGGCTCTGGAGGGTAAAAACGCCCCTACGAGACTTCCGGTTTGCTCTTAGGGTCGTTGTTTGCCCTCTGGAGCCTTCAGGGAAGCCTCCTGAAGGCTCCGGAGGGCTAAAACCAGTCCTACGAGCAAACCGGAAGTACGTTCCTGAACTTCCGGTTTGCCTGTAGAGGCGGTTTTTCGTGCTCTGGAGGCTTCAGGGAAGCCTCCGGAGGGTGAAAAATGGTCTCAAAAGAAGGCTGAAGTCAGTTGGCCGGCTGACAGGGCAACGCCTCGCATGCCCAGACCAATGACTCCGCGTGCCACCTGTGGCACACGTGCCTTAGGTCCGCCATCCCAGGCATAGAGCCACGGTGGGGGGATCACCCACAATTTCCACTACTGGTTCAGGCAAACCAGCCCGAAACCGGCTGAATACTACCTCTGGTAACATGGTTGTTAAGTGAATCTATGTTCCCCTTTGACTTTGCTTATCAGAAGGTTGCGAAAGGAAATTCCGACAGTCATCAATAGGAGTCAAGTGATGAGCCGCTGGATTTTGATCACGTGACCGCGGGGATGTTGCTGCAAAGGTTGTAACTGTGGAAAAAACGGCCGTTAAGCCACTTTTTCATTGTTTCGTAACTGTAACAGTCACGAAATGAAAGGTTGCAAGTTGAGAAATACCTGTAACAGCTATCTGTGTTTGTAGTTATAACAGGCCCCAAAGAGGATCGGTTGCAATTATGGGGTTTGTTACAGGGGGGAAAAGAAAAAGTATTAGAGAAAATAAAACACATAAGCACAAAATCCGAAGTATTGCCACAGATTAAACTAGTCCTTGTCCTCAGTTAGCACTTGAATTCCCCATTTAGGAAATGAGAGATTAAAAAAATAAAATCTCCATCAACCTGAATTGATCGCCGGCCACTCTCTTTCTGTCAATTGATCCAACACAAACTCCCATCCCTGGGGGAGAGCCCTACCCTCGCCCCCTTCTTGCCAAACGCAGATTTAATTGCGTCCTAGCGATGGCCATTCAGTAATTTTACTCCTAGTTTCTCCCCAAGGCTTCTGTGTGCTGACCAACTAGAGAAATCTGTTCTCGCAGTCTGCAGCATCTGGCAAAAAAGCAACACAGTTCTAGGTCGCATAAACAGAGAGATAGAATCAAGATCCCGTGAAGTGTTAATGCCACTTTATAATGCCTTGGTAAGGCCACACTTGGAATACAGCATTCAGTTTTGGTCACCACGATGTAGAAAAGATGTGGAGACTCTGGAAAGAGTGCAGAGAAGAGCAACAAAGAGGATTAGGCTAAAAAAATATGAAGAACAATTGCAGGAACTGGGTAGGTCTAGCTTAATGAAAAGAAGAACTAGGGGAGACATGATAGCAGTGTTTCAATATCTCAGGGGCTGCCACAAAGAAGAGAGAGTCAAGCTACTCTCCAAAGCACCTGAGGGAAGGACAAGAAACGATGGATGGAAACTAATCAAGGAGAGAAGCAACTTAGAACTAAGGAGAAATTTCCTGACAGAACAATTAACCAGTGCAACAACTTGCATCCAGAAGTTGTGAATGCTCCAACACTGGAAGTTTTTTAGAAGATGTTGGATAGCCATTTGTCTGAAGTGGTGTAGGTTTTCTTGCCTAAGCAGGGGGTTGGACTAGAAGACCATCAAGGTCCCTTCCAACTCTGTTATTCTATTCTTTTCTAACTAAGGAGAGAAGCAACCGAGAACTAAGGAGAAATTTCCTGACAGAACAATTAATCAGTGGAACAACTTGCCTCTAGAAATTGTGAATGCTCCAACACTGGAAGTTTTTAAGAAGATATTGGATAGCCATTTGTCTGAGGTGTTGTAGGGTTTCCTGCCTAGGCAGGGGGTTGGACTACAAGACCTCCAAGGTCCCTCCCAATTCTGTTTTTCTATGCTGTTATGATATGGATTCACAATGGTGTTGTGATCACACTTGAAGATACAAATTTCAACAAAGAATATTTGTAGCTGAGGATTGTTGGTACAGGAAGTACTTGACTTACAACTACAATTGAGCCCCATTTTTTTGTTCCTAAGTGCTTCCCCATTTGATTTTTCTGCTTCCCCATTGATTTTGCATGTCAAAAAGTTATTCTATTCTATTCTATTCTATTCTAACCCCCCCCCCAATTTGGCAGCACAATAACGTTTGACTTCAAATCAGAGTTCAAGCCATTCTGCTGCTTTTGGCCACACACTGCCAATTTACAACAGCAAAACATTCATTTCGGCGAGGTAACAACATGTTCACACAACTTTTTAATCTCGTTTTCGGAAGAGACGGGTCATAAATATCGAAATGGACGTTTTCTGGTCGGGCTTTGGCTAGAAACCCAGGAAAGGCTGAAAGGGTAGCCTTGTTGCCGTGTTTACCCACCAGTTTCTCTCCAAAGAGCCGAAAGGTTTAAACACCAAACTGCCTTTTCTGGTTGCTAGGTAATATTCTTCCTTCCCCTCGCGAGTCACAACATAGTAATTAGACTTTTCTGTTCAAATACAACATGGACATTATCCTCTGTTGGAATTTTTCCAAGCGTGTGAACCTATTAAAGAATCCCTTTTGCAGGAGATTTAAGATTCTTTTCAATCTAATCTTGGATTTCCAGCAGCCTTAGGTGGGTGCGGGGAGAGAACGAAGGTGTTGGGCTGAGCCTCTGATCCCGAAATGTTAGCTTGAGGGATTTGTTCCTATTCTGAGGGAAAGTGTGCTATTTTGAGGACCTTGAAGAGACATCGAGGACCTGTACACTGCAAGAGTCAAAAAGAGGGCTGTGAAAATATTTACAGATCCCTCGCATCCTGGATATAAATTATTTCAACTCCTACCCTCAAAATGAGGCAATAGCAATAGCAATAGCAATAGCAGTTAGACTTATATACCGCTTCATAGGGCTTTCAGCCCTCTCTAAGCGGTTTACAGAGTCAGCATATCGCCCCCACAATCTGGGTCCTCATTTCACCCACCTCGGAAGGATGGAAGGCTGAGTCAACCTTGAGCCGGTGAGATTTGAACCGCCGAACTGCAGATAACAGTCAGCTGACGTGGCCTGCAGTACTGCACCCTAACCACTGTGCCACCTCGGCTCTTGAGACTATAGAGCCGTGATGGCGAACCAATGGCATGGGTGCCACAGGTGACATAGGAGCCATTTCTTATGGCACGTGAAGCACCTGTCAGCTCCAGATGATTTGGCTTTCATTTTCGGCCATTTTTTATCCTTCTCAGCCTCCGGAGAGAGAAAAACACCCCAACATGCAAACCGGAAGTTGGGAAATGTGCCGTTTCCGGTCTCCGGGGGGGACGGAAGAGGCTGTTTTATCCCTCCCTGGGCTCCTAGAAAGCATCTGGAGCATGGAGAGGGCAAAAAATGGGTCCACCGTGCCATTGTGTGCCAAAAATGGAGGGGGAGGAGCGGTCACACACACATGTGGAGGGATTTGTGCATGCATGCGTGGGAGCTCGTGCGCATGCACGGGGGCTCACACACATGCATGGGGGCTCATGCACATGGGTGAAGGGAGGGTGCATAGAATTATGGGTGTGGGCACATGCACACAAACAACCCCTTCCCCACACTCCCCTTGCTTTTGGCATGCGATGGCAAAATAGCAATAGCAACAGCAGTTAGACTTATATACCGCTTCATAGGGCTTTCAGCCCTCTCTAAGCGGTTTACAGAGTCAGCCTATCGCCCCCACAGTCTGGGTCCTCATTTCACCCACCTCGGAAGGATGGAAGGCTGAGTCAACCTTGAGCCGGTGAGATTTGAACCGCTGAACTGCAGATAGCAGTCAGCTGAAGTGGCCTGCAGTACTGCACCCTAACCACTGCACTGAAGGTTAGCCATCATTGCTATAGAGCTCTGCACACCAGAACAACTGGACACAAGGACGGTTTTTCCCCGAATGCCATCACTCTGCTAAACAAATAATTCCCTCAACACTGTCAAACTATTCACTAAGGCTGCATTACTACTGCTATTAGTCTTCTCATCGTTCCTATCACGCATCTCCTCCTACTTAGGACTGTAACTTTGCTGCTCATATCTTTCTGATTTAGATTGATTGTGTCCTGGTATGATTTGATTGCTTACTTGTACTCTACGACTATCCTTAAGTGTTGTACCTTATGATTCCCGACGAATGTCTCTTTTATTTTATGTACACTGAGAGCATCTGCACCAGAGGCAAATTCCTTGTGTGTCCCATCACACTTGGCCAATAAAGAATTCTATGTTCTCTTCCTCCAGTAATAATAATAAGTAATTCCGCCGCGTGAAAATGCCTCGGGATACGATCGCTGGAGAAAGGTTACTGGGATTTGTTATCCTGTTCGTGATTCAATCAACTTCTGGTGTTGGTTGGCCATCTGCCCGGCCCAAAGTGCAGATGTCCCATTTTTTCACCAAGAGGCATGCCGTAATGAAGGTCAGGGTTTTGTTTTGAGGAAGGCGGGAGAAGCCGAAGCCAAATCATAAGTAGGCTGATTTTGCAGCCCTCGAAGCTCAAATATCAGAGGAGCCGTAAGAAGCACGAGAGATGACAGAGAAACACCAATCTGGGAAAGAACAAGGGCTGCAGCCAACAAAATGGATCTATTGAGATTCATCTTCCTCTATCGATCGTGCAAAGTGCAACTTTTCATCCTTCTCGTTCTTGTATTTCTGGAACCTCACAGCTCTTTCTCTGCTGTTCCCATTTCCCCTATTTCTCTTTTGGGAAATAACAGAATAACAGAGTTAGAAGGGACCTTGGAGGTGTCAGCCTCTGCTTTGCTGTTGCTTCGGCTGCCATGAAACGGGGAGGGAGGGCATGGTATTTGGGAGGGGTTACTAATTGGGCTGGAGGAAGGTTCTGGAGCTCAGCTGCCTGTCGGACTACGCATGCGTAGGAGATTCCCGCCAGGACTAACGGCACCGACATTCCATCTCCGTGATGCCTTTTGAAGTTATCTCACACCTGACACTTGGGAGAATTATGATTGGACTGTAACTGTGATGCCAAGGGGTGGGGAATGGGTTATTCTATATATCAATCGCTTTCGCACCTAAATAATCAGACTTCGCTTCACTATGCCTTTAATCATTTATAATTAGTAAAAGTACACTTGATTTCTACTCATGGAGTCTCGTGGTCTTCTTTCCTAATTATCTAATGGAGAGGTTCTGACAGGAGGTCTTCTAGTCAAACCCCCTGTTCAAGGAAGAGACCCAAAACTATTCCAGACAAATAGCTGTCCAATCTTTTCTTTAAGAACTTCCAGTGTTGGAGCATTCACAATTTCTGGAGGCAACTTCTGTCCCACAGCTTAATTGTTCTCACTGTCAGGAAATTTCTCGTTAGTTCTAAGTAGCTTCTTGTTTCTTGTCCTGCTGTCAGGTGTTTTGGAGAATAGCTTGACTCCCTCTTCTTCATAAGGTAAAGGTAAAGGTTTCCCCGAACATGTGTGCTAGTCGTTCCTGACTCTAGGGGGCGGTGCTCATCTCTGTTTCAAAGCCAAGAGCCAGCGCTGTCCAAAGACGTCTCCGTAGTCATGTTTAGTTTAGTTTAGTTTAGTTTTGTTTTATTTATGACTGAGACCCAGGATTTGTTGTGAGCCATGTGAAACAGCTCGGAGTCTGAGCGTGGCTTAGCTTAACTGTTCTTTGTACATAAGAGTTCATTTGTCTTTGCTTGAGGGTATTCTGAACGAGGCTTCCCCAAAAAGCACGAAGCAGATTCCTGATCGCGACAAAACCCCTTTTATTAAACGAATGTGAATCCCTCTCATTCACATTCAGCAAAGGCCTGGCAAACAGTCTTTCAAAGGAATGTTTATGACCACAGACCTTATCTATCTTGGAAAGCTGCCATCTAAATATTTCCCAAATGAGGTGCTGTGCAAGGAAAGATTAGCAATAGCAATAGCAGCAATAGCAGTAAACTTATATACCGCTTCATAGGCTTTCAGCCCTCTCTAAGCGGTTTACAGAGTCAGCATATCGCCCCCAACAACAATCCGGGTCCTCATTTTACCCACCTCAGAAGGATGGAAGGCTGAGTCAACCCTGAGCCGGTGAGATTTGAACAGCCGAACTGCAGAACTGCAGTCAGCTGAAGTAGCCTGCAGTGCTGCATTTAACCACTGCGCCACCTCGGCTCCTTGGGCACAGAGTCTCTGAGATTCACGGACAGATCTTCACACTCCTGAAATGGATCTAACGACTGAACAAATGAATTGTTTCCTGCAACAGCCCACTCCCTTTCGCTCCTCTTTTATGTCCCATGGGAGGGGCCAATCACCTTCCCCCTGTGACTTTACTCCCAAGTTGACCCTGATTTCTGAGTTGTTCTTTTCTTCTGGCAGCTCTGCGTATGTGCACACTGGGAACAGGCTCCCACTGTTCCTCTGCCTCACTGCTGTCTAGCTCCTTAGACACTTGATCACTGCCAGACAGCCTTGGTCCCATCTCTACCTCTGATGCAGAGCCCTCCTCCGAGCTTCTCCAGCCTCCAGGACTGGCCCATGCTTCTCCCCAACCTCCTCACTGTCTGCTTGCAGGCCACAACAAAGTGTCCTCACTTCTTGTCCTTGCTACTTCTTCTTTCTACCACGTTGCAAGAGCTGCATGGGTATTGTATACATGCATCATGTTTTATATTATTGTATATTGAAGAAGTTTATTCTATGAATATGAAATCCTGCTGAATTATTTACTTGTCTGATGGCTGGATATCTACAGAGTTTGACACCTTCCATGCCTAGAGATATATAAGCTTCCAACCTTCTTATTTTGGCAGTTAGCCTGCTCACTCCAACTTGCAAAGAAGAAGGCCATATTTAGAGGGAGACTGGCCATTCCCACAAGACGCTTCCATCCTGATTTCTGTAATAGCTATTCTTTCTGGTAACACCAGTCTTTTGATTTCCTTGCTCTTTATTTTTGACTATGGATGAATCTGGTTGGGTTAGGGCAGTGGTTCCCAAACTTGGCAACTTTAAGACTTGTGGACTTCAACTCCCAGAATTCTCCAGCTAGCTCTTCTGGCTGGAGAACTCTGGGAGTTGAAGTCCACAAGTCTTAAAGTTGCCAAGTTTGGGAACCACTGGGTTAGGGCAGAGGTCAGCAACCTTAAACACTCAAAGAGCCTAACTGGAAGCCTCCCGTTCAATTCTGGAGCTGACCGGAAGTCCGGTTCCCACACCATAGAGTCTCCTCCTAGCACCGCATTCTTTTTCCTCTACCTGTCCTAACCAAAAGCCCTATCAATTGTGGAACTGACGAGCGACAGGGAGCCGCAGCAGAGGGAGGAAAGAGCCACATGCGGCTCCAGAGCCACAGGTCGCTGTCCTTGGGTTAGGGTGAAGGATGTCTCTACGTGACTGAAGACAGAACGCTGAAATCTATTCTGGCTCTCTCAGTGGCTTGGCTTCCCCACTCTTCACATTCTTGAATGTCAGCAAATGTGATTTGTTTCCTAAATGTTATGGTTATAAATGTGGATGCTGAAGAAAATCGGTATCATGTGTCAAAAATAGTAAGAGTGGGCATTTCAAGCACTTTCGAAAGGTTGGTGGGGGGGGAAATAGCACCATAGCAACCAAGTGAAGCGATATAACTTGCAAAGAGAAAGAAAACTAGCAGGTTCCCCCCGAAATGAAATGACCTCTTTGTTCCAGCTTTCTGCAGTTTATAAATAGCCTGAAACGTATTTTCGAAAGCACCCGGGAGGGGGTGCAAAGAATGACGCTGCCTTCAAAACCACATTCTTATTCCAATTGACTGTGATGGACAGAGATGAGTAATCTAAGGGTAGGATGATCTAAATAGGTTCAGGTCCCTCGCTCTACTTTGAGGCCAGTGGTTCTATCGACCACACCTCTGGAATTCGAACAGTGAATTAGGACTTACAGATGAGCAGAGGTGAGCCCCAAGAAAACCACCTGCCAACACTGACCTTCCAAATGTAATATATGCAGGATTTTTTTTAAAGAAACAAGCGAGAAGAGAAATAAGAGGAGGAATGCATGAAAACAGTCCTTGAGTGACATACCACGGGTCGGCAACCTTAAACACTCAAAGACCCACAAAGGTCCTAACCAGAAGCCCCCCTATTCAATTCTGGAGCTGACCAGAAGTCCGGTTCCCCCACCATAGAGTCTCTTCCTAGCATGGCGTCCTTTTTTCCTCAACCTGTCCTAACCGAAAGCCCTATCAACTGTGGAGCTGACCGGCGACAGGGAGCTGCAGCAGAGGGAGGAAAGAGCCACATGCGGCTCCGGAGCCGCAGCTTGCTGGCCCCTGGTATATGAGTTTGGTTAATGTCCCTTCCCATTTCCTTATTCAAGTCCTTCCTGCAAAGAGTACAAGGCTAGGGAAGAATCTTAGTTAATCTTAGAAAGTGCGATTGGAAGGGGTCTTAGAGATCATCTACTCCAACCTGTTGCTCAGCGCTGGGGGCCACTAAATGATACCTAACAGGGGGATCTCCAGCCCGTGTTCATATACCCCCAGTGAGGGCAGCCCACCGTCATCCTCTAAGAGACCTTTGGCCCAGTCAACACCTTGCCAATTCAGGAAGTTCTTTAGATTTTAGATTAGATTAACAGAGTTGAAAGGGACCATGTAGGTCATCTAGTCCAACCCCCTGCCCAAACAGGAGACCCTACACCATTTCTGATAAATGGCAGTCCAGTCTCTTCTTGAAAGCCTCCAGTGATGAAGCTCCCACAACTTCTGAAGGCAACTTCTGTTCCATGGGTTGATTGCTCTCCCTGTCAGAAAAATTTCTCCTTGTTGCAATGGCTTTTTATGCTGCCGCTTACTCATTATCATGCTCATCGTTGAGTAGAATCCTAACTTTCCCCCCCCATGCATCTTCTCCTCCCCCCCCAAAAAACAACCACATAATCCAGGAGTTCTATGAGAATCTATACAGTGATAACGATAGTTTTACAGAGGAAAAAGAATTACAATGTTTTGAGGAAGCCACTTGGCCCCTAAGTTCCAGAAGAAATCAAATGTATGCTAAATGAGGAAATAAAGATGCCAGAACTAATAGAGGCAATAAAAAAAAGAATATAATAAAACACCAGATCCTGATGGGTTACCAACAGAAATTTACAAAGAACTTCAAGATGCACCAGGACAAATAGCTATTGGAGGTACGTAATGCAGCTTAAGAGAAAATGAAGACACCAGCATCATGGATGGAAGCTAATATTACATTAATTCTGAATTATATAATTCCTTCATTCCTTTTCCCCCTCCCCCTCCTTATTTCCTTCCTCCTTTCCTTCCTTCCTCCTTCCTTCCTTCCTTCCTTCCTCCTTCCTTCCCTTCCTCTTCCCTTCCTTCCTTTCTTCTTCCTTTCTTCCTTCTTTCCATCCTTCTT